>NW_012237272.1:0-13517 GCF_000981445.1 Babesia bigemina
CTCGCATGGTGAATCTACGCGGTCATCTGGATCCTGCCACTGAGGTTCTCCTTCTCCGGAGGGTTGGAAGTGCGCTCGTCGTACTGCAGGCCGCCGGCACGAAGCCGACCTTCCACTAAGTGCCCAGCAGCATTCTCGGCACGGCTGCAGGAACCCGTACACCACGCTGTGAGCCACAACTATCAGCGAGATGCTCAGGAATCTCATGAAATCATGACATTGAGCACCTACGGAGGCCGCACATGTGCGACGCTTCTACACCCCTACGAAGGCAGCCAACGCAACACATCCCGGCGATACGGGCACTACATGGCGTGTATAGTTTTTGTATACGGTTGTTGTACGGTGGAGTTCGTGTCTATCTCAGTCGCGGACGGTCAGAGCCACCTTCCTGCTCCACTGGCCGGCGAATGGACGACGAAGAAGGCCCAGCAGCGCGATAATACTGTGTTAATACACTTACTAGAGTATCTACAACAGCTATGCCCCTAATGCCGACCTATTGCCGAGTTGCCTCATCTGTTGAAGAAGGACCTACAACACCGTCACACAGCACTCAGCAACGAACTCACGTCAGCGTCATCTGGTGGAGCTGCTTCTGAGGCTTCTTCAGCAGCCCCTTTCTGTCACCCTCCGAGCTGCGTTCTTCCCGGCCATGCTTCAGCGGAGCCGAGGTGGGCCCTCGGGCAGGCGAGTTCACCTGAACGTACTCATCGCTCTCCTCCACCACGAAGTAGCCGCTGTCCACGTAGGTGTTATCGCGCGTCACCTGCAACCTTTAAGGCGCTTATCCGATAAAGCGACACACCTTTTCCACGTAGCTCACTGGGCGGTCATTGCAGCTTGCGTCGTCCAGCTCCATGGCTTCGCAGGGGTCGTCTGAACGCGTGTGGCGCGGATACGCACCGACTCACCGCACTCAAACAGGGAGCCTTCCAACGCGTCGCTCTGCGATATCGCAGCCGGGGCGACCTGGGATGAGGGTGCCGCCGCACTGCTGCTGGGCTGCGCCAACTTTTGGGACACGAACGACTGGAAGTCTTTGTGCGTGTTTGCTGCACTCTCGCCTGGCGCTGATGTAGCTATCCTCTCGACTCTTGGCTGCGTCGGTTGCGTTGCCCCGGGAGCTGCTGCCTGCGCTTGCGCTTCTGCTGGCCGGTGGCTTGGCACGGCGGCCGGAGGCGGCGCATCCACCCTAGGCTTCTTAGTGACACCCTCGCTCTTTACGTGCCCATATCCGTTCAGCCCGAATAGCTTCTGCTGGCTCGTTTTGCTTTCCGGAGTGGTGCGTGCAGCGGGTGTGGCAGCTGGAGCCCTTGCACCGCCGGACGGCACGGAAGGCTTCGGAGTAGGAGCGCACAAGGCGCTGTCACTGAAGGGCGTCATAACACAGCGCGTAGACCTACCCCTGTTTGCCCCGTTCGTATTTGCGTATCCTGATGTTAGGTGTCAGCAGCTGGGCGTAGCTGAAAAGCGGGTCAACAACTGGCAACTGTCGCCTCACCTAGGAATGTACAGGCTCTCTTTCTCCGAGCAGCGCTTCAGCTCGCCCTCCACCAAATCAGTCTCGTGCTTCCAACACAGCTGACTCACTGCGGCTCCCCCGTTTAATGCGCCGACGTACACCGCAAACACAGACGACTTCACATCTGGGTACCTGCTCCGCAGCGCTGCGACGAATGTACTGGAGAAATCACGAATGCAGTGTGGAGTTATATGGCACCTTGTATTACGCTTCATATCACAATATATGGCGTATGAATATGCAGGCTGCCTGTAACCGCCGTTGTAACGAACGATGGGTACCCAGTGCAGCAACGGGTATGGTCACCCCGGCTCAGCATGGGTGCGTTGGTGAGCTCGCAACACGTAACAGCCAAGGGGTGTCTCAGCAGGGTGTCACCATCTACATTGACACGGCAGGACGGAGCAGTGACGTCTAAGCAACTAACCTTCCAAATCAGCCTCGGTCTTGTGAGACAAAACCACGTCACCGCCCTCGTCCGAGTGGCATACCGAGTATAGCAAGCCAACGCCTTCCTTGCCACTGGCGAACTCTACGACTGCCCTGCCGCACTGTGTGACCCCAAATAGTAGCCAACATACCGCTGGGCGCTGCCGAAGTCGACGCCGAGCGAATGGGTGACCACAGCGACGGTGACCTGCTGCTTGTAAAAGCATCAAAAGCGACGTACACATTTACAATCGGCGAGCAGCTGCTCTATGACGAGACTCGGAGTCGCCATTCTACGAGCCTTCTATGGAAGTTATAACCGACTCTGGGTGCCAGGGATAGCGAGGCCATGCTCCACACACTAGCCGATGTGCGGGCGGACAACCTAACGCGGCACAAAATGCCGCCGGAATCGCGCGTAGATAACGAACAAGTCTACTGTTTCCTGCTGAGCAACCTCAACGACAGGCTGTCCATCGAGGGATTCGCCTACGAGCCCATCAAGCTCGGCGGTGTCTACTGGACGTTGACGGCCATTTCGCTCCTTAAGGGCGCAGTTAACGACATTGTGCACCCCAGACTGAACCGCGATCTGGAAACCATAGTCTACGACATTGTCGAGGGCTCCAAGAACGCGGACGGCGGCTTCGGCAACGCTCCTGGCCACCCCTCCTCTATTATCGCAACTCATGTAAGCGTTCGTCGCGCCGGCAACTTGACGCTACGCAGTATGCTATCCTCACACTGAGCCTGCTGGGGAGGCAGGACTCCATCGACAAGGAGCTCACGGCGAAGTACATCTCGGGACTGCAGGTACGGCCACGAACGCTGCTGCATGCCACACGCTTGCGTCATTCACGGTTACCGTGTGTTGGTATATTGGGTTGTTTTGCTGTATCCAGTTGGTGTTCACAACCTGTTTCGCTTGGTGATAAGCGAGGATGGCAGCTTTAACGAAAGCGCAGAACGCGGATGGGAGCTTCAACTGCGACCTCTTTGGAGAGGCGGACGCAAGGTTGGTTGTTACACGGAAAGACCTATATCGCTATGTAGGCATATATACAGCTCTGTGATGTGCCTGTCTGTGCTGGGCGCGCTGGACAGCGTAGACGTGGGCGGGATCGTGCGGTTCCTGTTGAGTTGCCAGAATGCTGACGGCGGGTTCTGCTGGTACCCTAGGGGTGAATCGCACGCTGCAGCCGCGTTCTGTTGTGTCGGCGCGTTGTCTGAGTTGGGAGCGCTTCACCTGGCGGACCTGGATGCATTGGGGCTTTGGCTTGCCGAACGGCAGACCCCAGGTGCGTTGAAGTCATCGTGGCCTATCTCGTGTTGTTGTGATTTATGCAAGTATTCGCAAGATTGTCTAATCAATGTTGCGCGTTCATGTTAATTTTCATTGCTGTCTTAATGCTGGCACGTGATTACCTGCCACAACACGGCGCAACTGGGTCACCTGGGTGATTATTGCTATCATTTTTCATGGACACGCTGTTTGCCGTCCGGATGTGACAACACTCGTGTGCACTGAACTATTGTTACAGGTGGCGGTTGCAACGGGCGAGCGGAGAAGGCGCCCGATATATGCTACTCCTGGTGGGTGCTCTCCGCGTTACACAACATAGGTAATCCGATGGTGGCTGCAGTAACTCTGCGCAGACAGATTTGAGTGGTTCGACTCGGAGAAACTCGTCGGCTTCATAACCCGGGCGCAAAACCAGGAAGACGGCGGCATCGCCTATCTACCAGGGTTCATGGGGGACGTATTCCACACCTTCTTCGCGCTCGCCGCGCTGGCACTGATTGACCACGAGCGCTTCGGGCTTACGCAGGTCCATCCCGTCTACGCAACCACGCCTTTCGGGCTCCGGGGGCTGACTGACATTCGCGGAAACACGGGTGAATGAATTATAGCTTCTTGTTGCGCAGCAGCGGGGAGGACAGGAACCCCTCCAGTGACCCCTTGCAGTCCACCAGCCCTGCCTGATTCATCGTCCCGCCGTTCTCCCTGACACGCTTGATCAACAAAATGTGTGCCCTACCTGATGAACGCGACGCACTCCTCCTCCGACCCAAAGCGTAGCGTCTCCTTGATGGTGTCCACGGACAGCGACATCGCAGTGCTTGCCATCGCGACTAGCGCGTTCATGCGGAAGCGAGGCTCAAACATCTTGAACAGCAGCTTCGCGTAAAACGGCGGTGCAGTGATCAGGTCATCCACGCTCGGAGGGCGCACGGGGCCTGCTGCTGGGCCCTCGGTGAAGTTATCCGTGGAGAAGGCCTCGGAATATATCGCGCGAATGCAGGCGTCCCTGTCGATTCCGCTGGTGTCCGCAACCCTGAAGTACTCCACAAAGTTGCCCTCGGACAGGAAGGTCCTGATCGCGTCGGCGTAACTGAAATACGCGCTGCTCCGGAAATCGGAGTCCAATGCGTCACCTGCGAGCATCAGCTGTAAATTGACGAGAACCTACGCAAGTATCGCAGCACGTCCATGTGCATGTGCTGCATCGAGAGGTACAGCAGGAAGTAGCAGTCGAACTCCACCTAACGCCACCATGGATGTCACCCCTAGTAATTAACCAACCTGATACTGCGGGAAACCGCCCACTCGTCTGTGGAGATGCCTCAACTGCGTCTGGCACTGGTTGAACTGGTCCAAGTCGCCGTGCACCAAAGCGATCCGGGCGTTAGCCGCATACAGCTTCACCACGAAGGGGCCGCTGAGGTGCTGCACTTGCACGTCCTGTCGAATCGAACGGAACTGCTCCTCGATATACCGGTAGTTGAAGCTGCGCATGAACGTATCGAACACGTGTCTGAAGGCCTTCCGCAGCACGCGCTCCGGCCTCACCACTGCCGGGTTGGGCTCCGCAGTCAGACGCAAATACGGCTTCTCCAGGGTCTCGCACACTCCCACTACAGCACGGCCCTTCTGAGGCCTAAAGTTGTACACCTGGCACAGCATAGATTCGGAACACGCCGCAACGTACCCCTTCCCCTCCTGGCAGGCTCTTGAACCGTTCCGACCGCTGCTGCCTCTTACGGAGCTCGAAGGTTTCGCCGTTCGGCGACGGCGCTTGCGATTTGGCGCTGCCACGGTGCGCAGGAAGTGGCCTGCGAGACGTAGCCGCCGCGCTGTTCTCCCGCGGAGGAGGAGGCGGGGGTTCCACCGCCGGCACGGCAGTCATACGGCCATTAGCTGCTTTCCGCAAAACCGGCTCGGCAGTGCCCATTATCTCATACGGACTGGGGATCACCAGGTCCTTCATCGTCAGCGAGCCGTTCCTGCGTCGGATGTACGACGGAGCGCGGACGCGTACCTATGGCGCTGCACAACGCGCTCCACGAACTCGCTAATCTTGGTTCGGAACCCCTTCGAGCACGCACCCTGACGCGCCATTAGCGACTCGAAGCACAACAATACCATGGCATGATGGGCGTACAGGCGCTGGATCCAGTTGTTGATATCGTCCATCGTGGGAACGTCGGGGCCGTATGGCTTTTTAGGCTGCGATGCACCGGTCGGTTTGCCCACATCAACGGCGATGTCGCTGCTGAACTGCGGCGGGACTCTACGCGTCGCACCCGTGGGCGCCGCGCTCCCATGTACCTGCTCCGAGGGCCACGGCCTGGGGCGTACCTTGGACTCTGAAGCTTGTGACTAAGTACGACAGCAACCGCACCGTCATTGCCCCTCGACACCTTCAGGGTAATTGGGATGAGATTCTTCGAAGCAGATTTACGGGTGGCCACTGGAGTTGTCGACAAAGGTATACGCCACGCATTCTTGGGAGTCAGCTTCACGCCGCTCAGCAGGTTAGCCCGATTGTACGTAACCGCAGGCCCCGGCACTGGGGGCGGCATCTTCAGCTCCACTGCAGGAGGCGGTGGACGTATCATCATCCTTCGCGCCTCCGACGCGGCCAACTCATCGTTGTAGCCTATTCACGCATGAGCAATGTTGCAGACACGGACCAATGATGTAACGGGATACAGAGACAGATGCGTTAGTGCCGCCATGAATTAGGCATACTCAAGGTCCCATAGTGCCACTGACAACCACGGAGGATGCTTAGCTTGCACAGTGGGACCAGGACGTCCTCAAGCTACAACAGACCGCTGACCTACCCTGCTGCTTGAAGTACGCGAAGAGCATGTTGTAGCTCGGAGCAGGCGGTGGCCTCACAGGCGGCCCTGTATTCCTCATCGTACGCAATATATCATGGCACCTGGCAAGCTTGAGAATATGCTGGAAAAAAACACGCCGTACGCTCCCGCGGCTAGGGATACGCAGATCGCCCTTTTGCTCCTAAAATGAAACGAATCCGGCACAGAGACGTCCTGATATTTCACGGCTGACGTACGTGCACAGACGTTGCTGTTTCCATGGCAAGTTAGGTGAAATTGCGCCGGCCACGTCGCCTCGTGTCTTCCGCGAATTCCGGAGGCAGTCCAAGCGGCTCTAGCTGGGCCGTTGATGCAACGCAATCGCGCACGTTAAATATTAAGCTGCATTAGATACATGCTGCGGAGATGGGGACTCAGGGCGGTCACTTGCGTCTTGCTTGCACTTACACATCACCCGTGCTCCGGCGGGCCTGAAGGATTCCACGCACATCATGGGCATTGTTACGATGGGCAAGCTGGGTGATGGTTGAGTGTATATTTACACTTGTTGCCGCGAAATTGCCGGCAAACGTAACATGAGCGCCAGTAACCAACCGGACTTCCAGCTGCCATTCGAGGCGTATCCCGTAGGTGACCACGAAGTAATAGGAACACAACGGCGTACAGTCGCAGAAGAAGTTCATGCAAGATGCGTATACGTGCTTCGAAGAATCCCGCTTCGGGCTCTTTGAGTCCCCGACAGGATCCGGCAAGACCATCGCAATCCTCTGCAGCCTTCTCACCTGGTTAGCATGATTTCGCTGGGCCAAGGCATCTTCTCCAGGCTCAGGGACAACAGGGTGAAAGACGCCGTCTCTCGGTTGGGACCCAAAGTTGACAACGGTTGGTAAAGGCTGAGCAGTGTTCAGATATTGGCAGACGAGGGCGTGCCTGCATGGGTCCGTCGCAGCATGGAAGCGCAACTCCGATCAATTGCGGAGGAGGCCATAACAGCTGAAATGGAGCGCCTGACTGCTACTCGGCAGCGGTTGAAGAGTGACTTCGTCGTAACGGACGAGTGCGTCCGACTCAGGCCCGGCGCCAAACGCGGGCGGGATCAGGTAGGCGGTGCGCATTACACAGCAATGCTACAGTCGTGGTGCACATTACAAACTGGTGTCTATGCGTATTATACCAATTGGTGGTGACAATTCGCTTGTGCTGTTTCACTTGGGGGCAGGGTGTCACCACGACCAACAGTGCAAGCTCTGATGCGAGGCCTACGAGGAAGAAGATCCAAGTCGTAATCTGCAGCCGGACCTTCTCACAGCTGAATCAGTACGTGAGGGAGCTTCGGAGGCTGGGGGCGCTGGCTGAACAAGTTAAGGTCGGCATCGCGGCTGGGCGTAACCACACATGCGTCAACCCCGCCGTGCGGGCGAAGTGCCACACGAACGAGGATTTCAACGATCGCTGCCGACAGGTCGCCTGTGAGTACCGGCAAGACGTGTCGCCACTGGTTGAAGCTTCGATGTGCTTCCCAATGGACCTCGAAGACCTCAGGGCCGTCGGAACTGGGCTGTGCGCGTGCCCCTATTATGCAGCTGGGCAAAGCATGGCAGAGTGTGACGTCATTCTCGCGCCATACGTGTCAGTTTTCAATCCTTCCATTCGGCAGCACACGGGCATCGCAACCGACGGGAACATACTTATCGTTGACGAGGCACACAACCTGGTCGGTGCGGTAACCGAAGCCCAATCGAGTGTAGTACACGCGAAGGCAATGGCGGCACTCGTTCAGCAATGCAGGTCGTTTACGGGGAAATACATGGGCGAAATGGGCGGCGATAATGAAACCATCGCCAGTATTGAAAAGGTAGCCGGCATTCTCTCCAACTGTGGGAAGGCGCTGAGCGCTGCTAGCGGTTCGCCTCGCGTGTTCACCATACCCAGCTTCATGATTGAGGTGGGACTCGAGGATACTAAGTTTCACGATATAGTCGCTTTCATGGCCTCGGGTGACTTTTGCAGACGCCTGCGGACTCTGGCCGAGCGAATGTGGGCGTCGAAGTGCAAAGGAGTCGCACCTACCGACCACTCCAAGCGAAATCCGCATCTTTATGCGGTCTACGACTTCAGACACTTCGTTACCACGTTGCTCTCTGCCAGTGAGCACGATCGCGTTATAGTTACGTCGGATGCGGACGACATGGCCATCGAAATCTTCAATCTGGCTGCAGGTATGTTCCAATGTTGTCCGTAAGATGTTCGCAGACGTTCAATTCCAGCGGCTGACACAAGAGGCGAAGAGCGTGCTGCTAATGAGTGGGACACTGTCACCCATGGAGGAATTCATCACACTATCGCCATCGAGTGCCGACCCAATCGTGCACCGCAGTCCACCAGTCTTCCCGATGGACCAGTTCTACGCCACCGTCGTCGGCAGCGGTACGTTACAACGTCTCGATTTCCACACGCTTGGCAGATGAGCAAGGTCTGGAGTTGGTGTATGACAGCAGCTCAAGGGAGGGATCACGCGAGTTGGTGGCGTTGTGCAGGGTAGTTGAGGCCGCTGCGTCGGTAACCCCGAATGGGATCCTGTGCTTTCTGTCGAGCTACCGATTCCTGAAGAACTTCCAGGTCGCATTTGAAAACTCACCAGAGAGGGCCGGAGTCCTCCGACACAAGGCGGTGTTCTTCGAATCCCAAGGTGCGTTGATGAATGCGAGCTGTCCACCTGGTGCAGACAAAAGCAGTTCCGTGATCGCCGATTACTCCAAACAAGCTTTGGGTAAAGGGGCCATACTCTTTGCAGTTTATGGAGGATCTCAGAGCGAGGGCGTTGACTTCGCGGATGGGCTGGCACGTTTGGTGATACTAGTGGGTCAGCCGTACCCACCCGATGGTATAAAGCTGCAGTTGAAGCGAGAGTACTTCAGGGCCAAGTGTAGGTCACCTGGTCACATCTTAATCCTTGCAACAGCGAAGCAAGAAACCGTGTCGCGATCTCAGCGTGACGTTTATGCGAGGTTGGCGGATGATATGAAAACCATCATGTGCTTCAAAACCGTCAACCAAAGCATCGGCAGGGCGATGAGACATAAAGGCGACTACGCCGCTGTCTTGTTGCTAGATGCCAGGTACAAAAGCGCGAAAACGCAACAGTGGCTGCCGCCTTATGTCACACAAGCACTTGCAAGGGATCAAGTGCACAGTCACTCATCAAATGAAGTTGCAAGTTTAAAGAAAAAGCTCGACAATTTTTTTAAATCGCAAACAAAATACTAATACAATCATGCATAAAGTAATCCGTTGCCTGCCTGGTGCCGGTAGCGGGGTTAGTTGTGGTGTCTGCTACTCTCCGTATCCGCTGACACGGCGGCTGCGGGGCGCCGGGGGCGTGGAGCGAGGCAGCCAGACACGGCCTACAACACGCAGCACTGCGCCAAACCTGGTCTAATCTGTCATCTGCCAGCACTGCTTCACTGCAGTGCCCTAACTGCCATCCCTCCGGTACCTCGACTGCCAAGCCCCCAGTCCGGGCACCCCGCCCGCAGGCGTCACGCACCGGAGCCCGGCACAACGGGCGGATGTGGGCTAGGATAGGGAGGCAAGACAGGCTCGTAACCACACCAATGTGGCACCAGCGCGACACTGGCGGGGTCTGGCGATGTCTCGCCCAGTGACTCCACCCGGCGCCACAGACCCTCACCAGGCGTGCCGGCGGCGGTGGATCCACCGGTGGCAGCTGGTCGAGTGCCAGCAAGTGTTATTTCAGCAAGTGTGGTGCCAGGCAGCTCCGATGACAGTATCGTCGTCTTATGACGCCTGGTGCCACCGCCAGTGCCCACGACCCGCCTGCCTCAGAGCCCGTCCGCAGCGGTGTAGGCGTGGCGGCGGGGGCGGCAGGGTGACGGGTGTTGGGAGCCAGGCCATCACAGCCACATAGAAGTGCGTACCATACTACGTCCTATAGCTATTAAGTGCCGGCAGTGCAATGAGCTGTGGTATCTGCTACGCCCCGTATCCGCTGACACGGCGGCTGCGCGGCGCCGGGGGCGTGGAGCGAGGCAGACAGACACGGCCTACAGCACGCAGCACTGCGCCGCACTACGTCTAAGCTGTCATCCACTAATACTGCTTCACTAGAGCGCCCTAACTGCCATCCTTCTGGTGCCTCGACTGCCAAGCCCCCAGTCCGGGCACCCCGCCCGCAGACCTCACGCACCGGAGCCCGGCACAACGGGCGGATGTAAGCTGGGGTAGGGAGGCAACACAGGCACGTAACCACACCAATGTGGCACCAGCGCGACACTGGCGGGGTCTGGCGTGCCGTACAGCCGCAGCTGCAGTTGGCCGTGGCGGCTCCGCAGGCGTGCCGGCGGCGGCGCTCCCGGACTGCCGATGCGTGTCGGTGGATGGGACATATACGGCAGCTATACGGTGACACCAGGTCACATCATGTGCTGCGCTGCGCCTGCCGCGATCTGCGATGTCACACCCAGCGACTCCACCCGGCGTCACAGACCCTCACCAGGCGTGCCGGCGGCGGCGCTCCCGGAGTGCCCGGATGCGTGTCGGTGGATGGGACATATAGAGCAGCTATACCGCGACACCAGGTCACATCATGTGCTGCGCAGCGCCTGCCGTGGTCTGGCGATGTCTCGCCCAGCGACTCCACCCGGCGCCACAGACCCTCACCAGGCGTGCCGGCGGCGGTGGATCCACCGGTGGCAGCTGGACGAGTGCCAGCAAGTGTTATTTTAGCAGGTGTGGTGCCAGGCAGTTCCGATGACAGTATCGTCTCATGACGCCTGGTGCCACCGCCAGTGCCCACGACCCGCCTGCCTCAGAGCCCGTCCGCAGCGGTGTAGGCGTGGCGGCGGTGGCGGCAGGGTGACGGGTGTTGGGAGCCAGGCCATCACAGCCACATAGAGTGCGTACCATACTACGTCAGTGCCTGCCTGGTGCCGGCAGCGCAATGAGTTGCGGTATCTGCTAGACCCCGGTGCTGCTGACACGGCGGCTGCGCGGCGCCGTGGGTCGTGGAGCGAGGCAGCCAGACGAGGCCTACGACACGCAGCACTGCGCCAAACCTGGTCCAATCTGTCATCTGCCAGCACTGCTTCACTGCCGTGCCCTAGCTGCCATCCCTCCGGTGCCTCGACTGCCACGCCCCCAGTCCGGGCACCCCGCCCGCAGGTCTCACGCACCGGAGCCCGGCACAACGGGCGGATGTGGGCCAGGGTAGGGAAGCAAGGCAGGCACGTAACCACACCAATGTAGCACCAAGGCGACACTGGCGGGGTCTGGCGTGCCGTACAGCCGCAGCTGCAGTTGGCCGTGGCGGCTCCCCAGGCGTGCCGGCGGCGGCGCTCCCGGAGTGCCCGGATGCGTGTCGGTGGATGGGACATATACGGCAGCTATACGGTGACACCGAGTCACATCATGTGCTGTGCAGCGCCTGCCGCGGTCTGGCGATGTCACACCCAGCGACTCCACCCGGCGTCACAGACCCTCACCAGGCGTGCCGGCGGCGGCGCTCCCGGAGTGCCCGGATGCGTGTCGGTGGATGGGACATATAGAGCAGCTATACCGCGACACCAGGTCACATCATGTGCTGCGCAGCGCCTGCCGTGGTCTGGCGATGTCTCGCCCAGCGACTCCACCCGGCGCCACAGACCCTCACCAGGCGTGCCGGCGGCGGTGGATCCACCGGTGGCAGCTGGACGAGTGCCAGCAAGTGTTATTTTAGCAGGTGTGGTGCCAGGCAGTTCCGATGACAGTATCGTCTCATGACGCCTGGTGCCACCGCCAGTGCCCACGACCCGCCTGCCTCAGAGCCCGTCCGCAGCGGTGTAGGCGTGGCGGCGGTGGCGGCAGGGTGACGGGTGTTGGGAGCCAGGCCATCACAGCCACATAGAAGTGCCTACCATACTACGTCTTATAGCTATTAGGTGCCGGCAGTGCATTGAGTTGTGGTATCTGCTAGACCCCGTATCCGCTGACACGGCGGCTGCGCGGCGCCGGCGGGCGTGGAGCGAGGCAGACAGACGAGACCTACCACAGGAAGCACTGCGCCAAACCTGGTCCAATCTGTCATCTGCCAGCACTGCTTCACTGCCGTGCCCTAGCTGCCATCCCTCCGGTGCCTCGACTGCCAAGCCCCCAGTCCGGGCACCCCGCCCGCAGGCCTCACGCACCGGAGCCCGGCACAACGGGCGGATGTGGGCTGGGGTAGGAGGCAAGGCAGGCACGTAACCACACCAATGTGGCACCAGCGCGACACTGGCGGTGTCTGGCGTGCCGTACAGCCGCAGCTGCAGTTGGCCGTGGCGGCTCCCCAGGCGTGCCGGCGGCGGCGCTCCCGGAGTGCCCGGATGCGTGTCGGTGGATGGGACATATAGAGCAGCTATACCGCGACACCAGGTCACATCATGTGCTGCGCAGCGCCTGCCGCGGTCTGGCGATGTCTCGCCCAGCGACTCCACCCGGCGCCACAGACCCTCACCAGGCGTGCCGGCGGCGGTGGATCCACCGGTGGCAGCTGGACGAGTGCCAGCAAGTGTTATTTTAGCAGGTGTGGTGCCAGGCAGTTCCGATGACAGTATCGTCGTCTGATGACGCCTGGTGCCACCGCCAGTGCCCGCGACCCGCCTGCCTCAGAGCCCGTCCGCAGCGGTGTAGGCGTGGCGGCGGTGGCGGCAGGGTGACGGGTGTTGGGAGCCAGGCCATCACAGCCACATCAAAGTGCGTACGATACTACGTCTTATAGCTATCAAGTGCCGGTAGCGGGGTTAGTTGTGGTATCTGCTAGACCCCGTATCCGCTGACAGGCGGCTGCGCGGCGCCGGCGGGCGTTGAGCGAGGCAGACAGACAAGGCCTACCACAGGAAGCACTGCGCCAAACCTGGTCCAATCTGTCATCTGCCAGCAGTGCTTCACTGCGGCGCCCAAGCTGCCATACCTCCGGTGCCTCGACTGCCACGCCCCCAGTCCGGGCACCCCGCCCGCAGGCGTCACGCACCGGAGCCCGGCACAACGGGCGGATGTGGGCTGGGGTAGGAGGCAAGATGGGCACGTAACCACACCAATGTGGCACCAAGGCGACACTGCCGCGGTCTGGCGATGTCTCACCCAGTGACTCCACCCGGCGCCACAGACCCTCACCAGGCGTGCCGGCGGCGGTGGATCCACAGGTAGCAGCTGGTCGAGTGCCAGCAAGTGTTATTTCAGCACGTGTGGCGCCAGGCTATTCCGACGACAGCTGTAGTCGTCTTATGACGCCTGGTGCCACCGCCAGTGCCCGCGACCCGCCTGCCTCAGAGCCCGTCCGCAGCGGTGTAGGCGTGGCGGCGGGGGCGGCGGGGTGACCTGTGGTGGGAGCCAGGCCATCACAGCCACATCAATGTGCGTACCATACTACGTCTTATAGCTATTAAGTGCCGGTAGCGCA
>NW_012237273.1:0-10188 GCF_000981445.1 Babesia bigemina
TCTACATCGCTCCTAATCCACTCCACATCGCCTCTTTACCCACTCTACATCGCCCCTTTATCCACTCTACATCGCCCCTTACTCCACTCTACATCGCTCCTTTATCCACTCTACATCGCCCCTTAACCCACTCTACATCGCCCCTTACTCCACTCTACATCGCCCCTTTATCCACTCTACATCGCCCCTTTATCCACTCTACATCGCTCCTTTACCCACTCTACATCGCTCCTTTATCCACATCGCCCCTTACCCACTCTACATCGCCCCTTTATCCACTCTACATCGCCCCTTTACCCACTCCACATCGCCCCTTTGTCCACTCTACATCGCTCCCTAATCCACTCCACATCGCCCCTTTATCCACTCTACATCGCTCCCTAATCCACTCCACATCGCCCCTTTATCCACTCTACATCGCCCCTTTACCCACTCTACATCGCTTCCTAACCCACTCCACATCGCTCCTTTACCCACTCCACATCGCCCCTTAACCCACCTTACATCGCTCCTTATCCACTCTACATCGCCCCTTTATCCATCTTACATCGCTCCTTTACCCACTGTACATCGCTCCCTAACCCACTGTACATCGCTCCTTTACCCACTGTACATCGCCCCTTTATCCACTCTACATCGCCCCTTTATCCACTCTACATCGCTCCTTTACCCACTCCACATCGCCCCTTTCACCACTCCTCATCGCTCCTTTATCCACTCTACATCGCCCCTTTATCCACTCTACATCGCTCCTTTACCCACTCCACATCGCCCCTTTATCCACTCTACATCGCTCCTTTATCCACTCTACATCGCCCCTTTACCCACTCCACATCGCCCCTTAACCCACTCTACATCGCTCCTAACCCACTCTACATCGCCCCTTTATCCACTCTACATCGCTCCCTAACCCTCTCTACATCGCTCCCTAACCCACTCTTCATCGCTCCTTAACCCACTCTACATCGCCCCTTAACCCACTCTACATCGCCCCTTAACCCACTCTACATCGCCCCTTTATCCACTCCACATCGCTCCCTAACCCACTCTACATCGCCCCTTTATCCACTCTACATCGCCCCTTTATCCACTCTTCATCGCTCCCTAACCCACTACACATCGCTCCCTAATCCACTCCACATCGCCCCTTTATCCACCCTACATCGCCCCTTTATCCACTCCACATCGCTCCTTTATCCACTCTACATCGCTCCCTAATCCACTCTACATCGCTCCTTTACCCACTCCACATCGCTCCCTAACCCACTCTACATCGCTCCCTAACCCACTCTACATCGCCCCTTATCTCCCTCCAATCCGAAAAATCTAAGCTTTCTTGCCCCTTCAAATACTCTGATAAGGAGACTTACTGTCAGTACTACGAGAAGCAAATTAGTGACACTACTAAGAAGCTTAAAGAATCTGGGAAAAAAGAAAATGAAATCGCTGAAAATCACAATATAAAGTTTAATAAAACATGTCTAGAAGAGTGTATAAATGCTCACAAAAAACATCCTCCATCTCCTGCCTTGAAGTCTGTTGAAGAGAAGATTGTCCAGCTTGGTCACCTTGCTGGTAAGCTTGGCGGATTTGTTGGTGAAAGTGACAGTGTTAACAAAGCCGTTAAGAATGCTATTATCGCTGTAATTAACAGTAATGAAGAGCTTAAAAATGAATACTCTTCTCATGTTACTACCCTTTCTGAGTCTGTCAAATCTGCTGACCAGGCTGTTGGCACCGTTGAAATTGAGCAGCTTAGTCAGCGAGTTAGTCAAGAAATTACTCTAATTACTCAACGTATTAATAGCCCTAAAAACCTTCCTAATAATCTTCCTCCTTCCCCCTCTCCCTCTGCTGACTCAGCCGAATTGCAGCCCAAGTTGGAGGCTTTGAAGGAAGTGCAGAAGCTTTGTGAAAATTATGAGAATCTTAAGAATGCAAAAGATGAGCCTAAAAATCTCCTTGTTAATCTTTGCACTGGCCTCGAAACATTCCTCGGCTTCAATTCTGAGACTAAAGGCTACGACGGCACTGGGATTGTGTACTCCGACTTGGACAGGCTGTGTGACGGGGTGATGGGATTTTTGTATCAAGTGCTTAAGGATGTCAGCGATAAACAGCCTTACGAAACAGGTAAGGAATACTTAAATACATTAGTTAGTAGCACTTTAAAATCAAATTTGAACTCAGGTCACGATGGTTTTTGCAAGGCGTTTCCCATGGTGACTGTCAACGTCAACCGGTACAACCAGGCAGTGAAGTCGTCGAATGAGAACATAAAGAAAAAGATGGAAAAGCTTCAGAGTGAGATGAAAGTGTTCACGAAAAACGCATTAAAAGGCATTTTGCCGAAGGCAGATGAGAATGATTTTCAAAAGGTTCTGCAGGCTGTGGATACTGTCAACAGGGAGTTAGACAGCTGCAAAAATTACGCCAAAGTTTTCACTGACGCTTTGAACATCGATGACAAGAGTGTAAATGACGCAGTCGATGAACTCCATTCTCCTTTATCGGTAAGAGTCAAGGATGCGTTGCGGACCGTCAAGCAGGAAAGTGAGCAACTGGGTAGGTTGGCTGAGAGACAGCAGGGCACGTTGAAGGAGACGGCTGAAAAAGTAAAGAAGACTTTGGGTGAGTTAAAAGTAAGCGTTGATTGCAAAATAGGCGACGACGTGAAAGAGTTTGTGGATGAACTGAAGAAGAAAGTGAAGCCCATTAAGAAGCATTTAGATGACATTACGACTGAGCTTTCTCAATACGTTATCGAGTTGCAGACGTGGATGGAAGACACGAAAAAGTATATTAATGAAGTTAAGGATACGCACGTTAAGAGAATCGTTAACGAGACCACGGACAGTCTTACTGGCAAAACAAATTTGATTGAGGATGAGAGACAAAAGGTGTTGAAGTTGAAAAAAGATCTTACTACTCATATTGAAAGCGTTAGAAGTATTGTTAAAGACAAGGTATCGGATGCAAAGACTGCGAAAGTTGCGCAGCTGGACGGGTGGAAGAAGGCAGCCGGGAGCGTTGTGGAGGAAGCGAAGAGGAAGTGTATGCAGATTGGTGGGATGGTTGTGACTGATGGTACAGGTAACGGGGAAATTTATAAGTTAGCGAAAGAGATGCAAGATAAGGCTGAGGAGCTCAGAGTGGCGGCGAAGCATATTAAGGCGGAGATTGGGGGATGGGTTGGGAATGCTACTAAAGCTGTTGGAGAATTAGAGGATGTACTAAAAACTGATTTGTATCACGTGAAAGATAATATTGATAGTGGGATACTCAAATATGTCAATGGGTTGAGAGATGCGTTGACTAAAGGAATGGAAGCCTCAAGCGGACGCGGTACATTTGGTTATAATCAATTGATAGGTGCACTCACGGGTAAATTAGGAGAACAGCTGCCGAAGTTTAAGGAAGCGCTTGTAACGACGCAGCGAAGCAACGACGTCGGCACTTATCTGGAAAAAATCTTGTATGATCTTCAGCAGTCGAAAACTACATTGACAAAACCTTTAGAAGCCTTGAAAACGGCTTTTTATAATGATATGCAGGCTCAAGTCGAAACGCATTTACCAAAAGTCGATAATGAGGGTACAACAAAAGTACAACTTACGAAGCTTTCCAGGTCTTTCTACAACGCTCGAACGGACGGCAAAGACATCACCAAGCAAACAGCACTTAAAAAAGCGATCGAAAAAATTGAAACCGACGTGAATGCAAAATTGCTGGACGACGAAGGCGTCAGAGGTAGCATTGAAGGTGAAAACAGTACCTTCACTTCCCCCTTTACCAAAATCGAACAACAGCTCCAACAGATCGCCGGGCTGGTTGACAGCGATAAAAAGCAGTCGGGGATACCGGGTGATGGGCAAAAGGAAGGCGTCATAAACTACTTGGATGATGTTACGAGTATGCTTGCCGAAGATCCCGTTACCCTCAAGTCCGATATAAAATCTGCCCACGCCTCTATCAAAGGCCTCGAGACGATCAAGGGTGAAATCACTACCGCGCTGGACGGTATCGACACCTACGTCTCAAACATCTCAGTTTCGCACATAACCAATGGCCTGAATAACGTATCCACCGAAATCACGAAACACCTTGGAGATCTCGAGCAAGCTATAGATCAAACCACGAATGCCGTCCATGCGAAATTGATCGCTCTGAAAGACGATAAAATTGGTAACGCTGCGAATAGCAAGACAATCAAGGAGAACACCTTACAAGCCATTTCTGACAAACTTGACAAACTTCAGAAGGGCCTGGTGACAGATGCCGTCAAAGAGACCAAGTCGCTGCTTGATACCTACTTGACGAAAGCTGAGGAACACTACACGAAAGAGCTGAAATCTCACCTCAACACTCAAGTAAAACAAGCCATCGAGACGCTCACCACCCACTCGCAAAAGCAATACTTCCTCTCCACGGTGTCACTCCTGTCCGAGTACTCCAATAGAGTTGAGAAGGAGTTGAAGCCGTTGCCGCAAGAAATTAAGAACGATTTGGAGAGAGGGCACAAAGGGTTCATGAATGTATTTGCAGCCAAGTTCGTAAGCAATATTGAGAAAATTAAGCCGATCACCGCCACTTCCTTCACTCAGAAGGGCTCACTAAAAATATCTCCAGTAAGTCAGGCTGCTAAAGAACTAAACAAGTCTCTCACATACTGCTTCCAAAGTCTCAACAGGCAGGCTGATATAACTGCTGACGTCGACTTAGCCGAGCCGGCGAAGACGGCTCTGATCACTGTCCTCGGTAGCATTCAAACGTCTAATCACTTCGATAACACCTTTGTAGATAATTTAGTGTCACTTAAAAATACAATGCACGAATTCAATCCTAGAACGTACGGGGACAGCAACAACCCTTGGCTACTAGATGCACTTAAGAAGGGTCTGTCGTTTCTCATTGATGAACTTCAAGTGGCGTACGTGAGCGTGTATGATGGCCATGAAGATTACATTGATTTCAATAAACTGTTTGATCCTCCGATCAACGTTTCCATGAATGTCAATCAGAAATCCGAGCTGACTGACGTAGGCAGAAAGCTGTCGAAGGTCTGCCTTACCATACTCGGCATTATTTTTGAAGACATCAGTACGTTGAAAAAATGCTGTGGTACCAAGTGTAAATCGGATCAAATTAATACATCAACTACACTTGGTGAGTTCTTCTCCGATCACGGTTATATAGTGTCGATGAGAGGTAAGCAGCATGGTGAGTTGCGGGATAAGGAAAAAATGAGAGGCTTCCATATTTATAAGATCCTCACCGATGCGATTACAGGCGCAGATAAGATCATTGAACACATGAAGAAGTGTGAATCAAACAAAAGGGTTGGACAAGATGAGCCGATAAAAGCTGAGAAGTTTGCCATCATCGACCTCCTTAGTTGCATCTATCAGCACATAGAGCAATACAATGAGGTCTGCCATATCGCTACATTCTCTGCTACCAGATCACCGTGCTCAGTATACGAGATGCTCATTTGGCTCAGCGGACTAACGCATAATCGCGTATGTTCTGCCATGGTTGGGAAAACGTTCTTGGATCTATTAAAGGACCCAGCTAAGGAAGCTAGGGAGACGCAACAAGAGGGAGAAGTGGACGAACCTATAGTCCTAGAAGTGGACCCAAACTCGATATCTCTTGACGCATATCCAAAGAGCATAGAATTTGTCAGACTTGATGCGACACTGACACGTATATGTTCAAAAGCGTACGATCTTATTTGCACAATCGTTGGAACGGGAGACGAGTACACCACGTACGGCTGCGACTACTCTAACAATTCGTTCAAGCTGAAATATCCCAGCGATCCTGCCGCTTGCTTCGACATGTTGCTCGACATCCTTCGTCGCCTACTTCCGCAGCTCAGATATTTGTCCAGTCGTTGTGACGTAGCAACTGAGCACCACGGTTGGCGGAATTGCGAGTACGGCAAGGAAGTTCCTACAAGCACATCGCATTGTATCAACGAAACAGAGGGCCAGGCAAACACGAAACCAAAGTGCCAACCAAATTGCCAGGCAAACACTAAAGTAAGCTGCCAGCCAACTTCACCACTGATGTCTTATTTGAACGATTGTCTACCAGGCCACTTGCCTCATCAACTCATTAGAATCGGCTGCAAGTACGAGTGCTCCACATGCCCGACCACTTCTAAGAAGGGAATGCCCTGTCTGACTCCTCTCGGTTTTAGAGGGTTTTCTGGTAGCACGAAACAGGGTAAAGATCTTTGTGAAGCAATTAGACTTTTCTTCGGTAGCGGTCTGATTTCAACTCTGCTGTGTCTCACTCCCAAGCCACCATCCACATTACCGGAGCATTTTGGCTTTACCTTGTCACTCATAGAATGCCTTGAAACTTCAGAGAAGAAAACAACTGTTGATGGCGTCACAGTGAAAGCGGCATTTACAACATCAATAACGAAGCTGTCCGTACAGCTTTACACTGCACAATCCGACTTAACCAATGCTATAAGTAAGGCGTACGGCCCGACGGCCTCTGACCATGGTGAATGCGAGCATTCACATCTTAGAAATCTTACAAGTGCTCGTAGCTGCAGACAAAAATCAAACAAAGATATCGAATGCGCTCCTTACCTATACACCATGTGTCACGATGCGTATTCCTACTTGGCCGCCAAGCATACCGATGTCTATCTGTCGTGGGCCATCTATTTACCATGGGATTTTTGGAAATATCTCAAACACTTATACGACAGCTTCTGCAATATAAACTGCGCAGATTGGGGGTGTCGCCAGTGTTTACAAGGCACAGCATGTAATAGTGGCAAACACGGACAGAGCGAAACGAATAGTGATGGCATCCGTAAGTCGTATTGCCAATGCCCCTCTATCGTTGGCTGCAAAGGTGTGTCTCCAACGCTGTACCAATATGGATTCAGCTTCCAAGATGCATCTTCACTGAATCACGCAACTTATCCTAATACGTGCACTGATTTCTGCTCTCAGCTGGACAAGGTGTTGAAATCGAATTACTTCGTTAAGCTGTTCACGGAATGTGACAACTTCATTTGGACCATCAGAGAACCGTTCACCTACTTGGTCCTCGCACTCTGGTCACTATCGCTCTTCTACCTCATCTGCGTGATGGTTGGCAGACTGGATGTGCTCCACATACGCTCACACCTGAGGATACCGTCATCGCACAGGATAACGGCGCAGTCATTGTTGGCTGCAGCGCAAGTCGGAAGGCTTGCCAAAATATCGTATCTACAACCATGATCATCGTCACATTTGTAATTCACAACAACTCACGTAACATCTCACCTACTCACCTAACTGACAAACGTAGTCTAATGTCTCAAATTACTCTAGCGGCAACCTGTGAACTAGGTAGTACATAAATTAGGTGATGAGTAAACGACAATGCAACATGTTGACCTAGCACCCAGGCGAGGTGCTGACCTAGCACCCAGGCAAAGTGCTGACCTAGCACCCAGGCAAAGTGCTAACCTAGCAACCAGGCAAAGTGATAAGCTAGCAACTAGGCAACGTGCTAACCTAGCAACCAGGCAAAGTGCTAAGCTAGCACCCAGGCAAAGTGCTAAGCTAGCAACCAGGCAAAGTGCTAAGCTAGCAACCAGGCAAAGTGGTAAGCTGGCAACCAGGCAAAGTGCTAAGCTAGCAACCAGGCAACGTGATAAGCAAGCACCCAGGCAAAGTGCTGACCTAGCACCCAGGCAAAGTGCTAACCTAGCAACCAGGCAAAGTGCTAAGCTAGCATTCAGGCAAGTTAATGGTTACGGCAGCGGTGACATGGTCACGGCAGCGATTACATGGTCACGGCAGCGATGACATGGTCACGGCAGCGATGACATGGTTACGGTAGCGATGACATGGACACGGCAGCGATGACATGGACACGGCAGCGATGACATGGACACGGCAGCGATGACATGGACACGGCAGCGATGACATGGACACGGCAGCGATGACATGGTCACGGCAGCGATGAAATGGTCACGGCAGCGATGAAATGGTCACGGCAGCGATGAAATGGTCACGGCAGCGATGACATGGTCACGGCAGCGATTACATGGTCACGGCAGCGATGACATGGTCACGGCAGCGATGACACGGTCACGGCAGCGATGACATGGACACAAGTGGTGATTATTACCCACTCTACATCGCTCCTTAACCCACTCTACATCGCCCCTTATCCACTCTACATCGCTCCCTAACCCACCTTACATCGCCCCTTTACCCACTCTACATCGCTCCCTTATCCACTCTACATCGCCCCTTTACCCACTCCACATCGCCCCTAATCCACTCTACATCGCTCCCTAACCCACTCTTCATCGCCCCTTTATCCACTCTACACCGCCCCTTAACCCACTCTACATCGCCCCTTTATCCACTCCACATCGCCCCTTTATCCACTCTACATCGCTCCCTTATCCACTCTACATCGCTCCCTAGCACACTCTACATCGCTCCCTAACCCACTCTACATCGCCTCTTAACCCACTCCACATCGCCCCTTAACCCACTCCACATCGCCCCTTTATCCACTCTACATCGCCCCTTATCCACTCTACATCGCCCCTTATCCACTCTACATCGCCCCTTAACCCACTCTACATCGCTCCCTAACCCACTCCACATCGCTCCTTTATCCACTCTACATCGCTCCCTAATCCACTCTACATCGCTCCCTAACCCACTCCACATCGCTCCCTAACCCACTCTACATCGCCCCTTTATCCACTCTACATCGCCCCTTTATCCACTCTACATCGCCCCTTTATCCACTCTACATCGCTCCTTTACCCACTCTACATCGCTCCCTTATCCACTCCACATCGCTCCTTAACCCACTCTACATCGCCCCTTAACCCACTCTACATCGCCCCTTTATCCACTCTACATCGCTCCTCTATCCACTCTACATCGCCCCTTAATCCACTCTACATCGCTCCTTTACCCACTCTACATCGCTCCCTTATCCACTCCACATCGCTCCTTAACCCACTCTACATCGCCCCTTAACCCACTCTACATCGCCCCTTTGTCCACTCTACATCGCTCCCTAACCCACTCCACATCGCTCCCTAATCCACTCTACATCGCCCCTTTATCCACTCTACATCGCCCCTTATCCACTCTACATCGCCCCTTTATCCACTCTACATCGCCCCTTCATCCACTCCACATCGCCCCTTTATCCACTCTACACCGCCCCTTATCCACTCTACATCGCTCCCTTACCCACTCTACATCGCCCCTTATCCACTCTACATCGCCCCTTTTATCCACTCTACATCGCTCCCTAACCCACTCTACATCGCTACCTAACCCACTCCACATCGCTCCCTTACCCACTCTACATCGCCCCTTAACCCACTCTACATCGCCCCTTATCCACTCTACACCGCCCCTTATCCACTCCACATCGCCCCTTATCCACTCCACATCGCTCCCTAACCCACTCTACATCGCCCCTTTACCCACTCTACATCGCCCCTTTATCCACTCTACATCGCTCCCTAATCCACTCTATATCGCCCCTTAACCCACTCTACATCGCCCCTTTATCCACTCCACATCGCTCCCTAACCCACTCTACATCGCTCCTTTACCCACTCTACATCGCCCCTTTATCCACTCCACATCGCTCCCTAATCCACTCCACATCGCCCCTTTATCCACTCTACATCGCCCCTTAACCCACTCCACATCGCTCCTTTACCCACTCTACATCGCTCCTTTATCCACCCTTCATCGCTCCTTTATCCACCCTTCATCGCCCCTTAACCCACTCTACATCGCCCCTCAATCCACTCTACATCGCCCCTTTATCCACTCCACATCGCCCCTTTATCCACTCTACATCGCTCCCTTATCCACTCTACATCGCCCCTTTACCCACTCTACATCGCTCCTTACTCCACTCTACATCGCCCCTTTATCCACTCTACATCGCCCCTTTATCCACTCAACATCGCTCCCTAATCCACTCTACATCGCTCCCTAATCCACTCTACATCGCTCCCTAATCCACTCTACATCGCTCCTTTCTCCACTCTACATCGCTCCTTTCTCCACTCTACATCGCTCCTTTACCCACTCTACATCGCTCCATAACCCACTCTACATCGCTCCCTTACCCACTCTACATCGCCCCTTTATCCACTCTTCATCGCTCCCTAAC
>NW_012237274.1:0-8110 GCF_000981445.1 Babesia bigemina
AGGGCGATGTAGAGTGGATAGAGGAGCGATGTAGAGTGGGTTAGGGAGCGATGAGGAGTGGGTAAAGGGGCGATGTAAGGTGGTTAAGGGGCGATGTAGAGTGGGTTAGGGAGCGACGTAGAGTGGATAAGGGAGCGATGTAGAGTGGATAAAGGAGCGATTAGAGGAGGTTAAGGGGCGATGTGGAGTGGGTAAAGGGGCGATGTGGAGTGGGTTAGGGAGCGATGTAGAGTGGATAATAATCACCACTTTGGTCACCATGTCATCGCTGCCGTGACCATGTCATCGCTGCCGTTACCATGTCATCGCTGCCGTAATCATGTCCTCGCTGCCGTAACCATGTCATCGCTGCCGTGACCATGTCATTGCTGCCGTGTTGATGTCATTGCTGCCGTGACCATGTCGTCGCTGCCGTGTCCATGTCATCGCTACCGTGCCCATGTCATCGCTGCCGTAACCATGTCATCGCTACCGTGCCCATGTCATCGCTGCCGTGTCCATGTCATCGCTGCCGTAACCATGTCATCGCTGCCGTGACCATGTCATCGCTGCCGTAACCATCAATGTCATCGCTGCCGTGACCATGTCATCGCTGCTGTGACCATGTCATCGCTGCCGTGACCATGTCATCGCTGCTGTGACCATGTCATCGCTGCCGTGACCATGTCATCGCTGCCGTGACCATGTCATCGCTGCCGTAACCATGTCATCGCTGCCGTAACCATGTCATCGCTGCCGTGACCATGTCATCGCTGCCGTGACCATGTCATCGCTGCCGTGACCATGTCATCGCTGCCGTGACCATGTCATCGCTGCCGTGACCATGTCATCGCTGCCGTGACCACTAACTTGGTCAGCACCTTGGTCACCACTTTGGTCATGGCATTAGTCAGCACATAGGTCACCACTTTGGTCATCACTTTGGTCATCACTTTGGTCACCCCTTTGGTCAGCACTTTGGTCAGCACATTGGTCAGCACATTGGTCAGCACCTTGGTCAGCACGTTGGTCACCACATTGGTCACCACCTTGGTCATCACGTTGGTCAGCACATTGGTCAGCACCTTGGTCAGCACCTTGGTCACCACTTTGGTCAGCACGTTGGTCAGCACATTGGTCAGCACATTGGTCATGGCATTGGTCAGCACTTTGGTCAGCACATTGGTCACCACTTTGGTCAGCACATTGGTCAGCATCTTGGTCATGGCATTGGGCAGCACATTGGTCAGCTACTAAATCACCACATCAGTTAACTATTACACAATCACATACAACGATTAATGAGTGATGCAACAGATTAAAGCACAATTCATAAGTTAGGTGAGTAGGTGATATGCTAGGTGAGTGTAGATAGTAAACACGTGAGTACGATTACGGTTGCAGGTAAAACACCCTATTAAGCTTGTTAACCCTTGCTGCGGCGAGTAGTGATTGAGCAGCAATGCGATGTGATGAGGGACTATGCAAATGCGATTTGATGTGGAGCAGGTCGAGGCGGATGACCATGATGTGGAGCAGGTACAACAGAGAGAGGAGCCAGAGGGCGACGGTGGTCCAGATGAAGGGGGCGCGTATGGCAAAGAGGAAATTGGGAATAGTTCTGTAAACCAATTCGGCAAGCGGATGATGAGCCGATTCTTCCTCGTTGGTCACGCTTTTCAATACCATACACAAATCTTTGCACGTGCGCTTTGTCGTCTTGGCAGATAGACTTTTGCAGTCTCCAAGTACCAAGCCATATTTGTAGAATGTGGGTCGCATGAATCTACAATTCACGATAGAATTGCAGGAATCATCATGAGCAGAGCCTGGAGCCATAGGAGATTCTAGTGCGTTACAAGTCTTCTTACATTTGCTGACACGGCACTTAGGTCTGTCCCCGGCGCAATTATTGTTACATTCCTCGTACAGCTGTTTCAACAAATCAAGGAAGGACCCTGTGCAGTAAACAATCCACGACAAGTACTTATCGGCGTTCTCCTTTGTAAAGGTACCGCACATGTCATGGCATATTGGTCGCATATAGCGGCCGCAAGGATGAGATGGAGCAGATGATGACATGCCGTTGCAATCGACAAGGGCGTAGAGGTCACCGGTGAGATGTGTCATATTTTCCTTCGAGGCATGATCGTTCTTTTTAAATATTTTAGTGACGTCCAGCTTGGTTTCTTCATTCCCGAAGTTGGCATCTTTGACAGCACCTTCCAAAGCTGTCTCTCTGTGCTGCTGGCGCCTTGGGTAATCACTATCCCACCCTCTGAGCAATCGGTAGTAAAAACCGAACATGTCGTCAAGTGTTTTGGGAGCGCTTGGCAAAAGACAGCTCAGTTGACCGCAGAGCTTGGGGAGAGGAGACCGTTCATCTCCGCAGAGTCTCTTAAGCGCATCGTAGATATGCCTGCCTCGCTGCGTATGTGATGCCATATCGCTGATATTGCCGAAGCCCATAGGCGTTTTACACGGCAAATTGAAATGACCTTTGACCGAACATTCCATTTTTCCCCTCTCAAATTTGATACTATGCGGCAGGAAGCCTTGCAACCCGTCTTCAAGGAACGATTGCAAAGGCGACTTTAGTCCGCAACTAGGGTGTTGATCACCTATTTGGTTATGTATTTGGTTGCACGTTTGCTTACACTTTTGGTCACATGTTTGGTCAGGGCACTGCATCTGATTGCAAACCCATGATGATCCAGCGACGTACCGGCCGTAATAGCACTCAGCCCAACCGTTGCGTTCAGTGTTGTGATAACACTGCTGGTACAAGAAATACAGTTGATGGTGAACACGTCTGAGGATATCATACAGCCAACATGCTAACGTTACCATGTCGGCGGGATACGAGAACTTATCGGGGTTCGTGTTAAAGTCACAGGCATAACGACCGCCTGCGTGACCATGACCAAGTACACTGGTCAGTACGTCGTGGGCACCGGAGCATACCGCTGCAAGGATGTCTGAAAGACCTGCGGGTGTAATGGTTACTGGATAGGCTTCCAACTTATTTTCATCTTTGGTGCTAACAGCGATAGACGATCCGTCGCTTCCGTCACCTTCGATTTCGAACGTGATGCCTCCGTCACTGTTCTCGACTTCCTTATCCTTTTTCTCGAACAGGTCAGCAAATCCATTAAGGTACAATTTGTCATATACGGTGCTGTGAGGTAGGCCACTAAGCCACGTTAACATTTGGTTGATATTGGAAGGATATTTGGTAGAGGTTGAAGTCTCGTAGTGGCAGACTTGGTAATACTCTTTGAGGTGGTTCATGAGACATTCAGCAAACTCTAACACGCTATAGTTGTAGTCTTTAGGCACGCACTTTTTGATGTGATGTTCATCGGTGATAGTTGGCGGTGATTTATCGTTCGTGAATAGACCGTAAACGTGTTTACCTCTCATACTGTCTTTGCACTGCAGCTCGTTGTCCTGCACACGTTCCATGCTAGGCACGCCGTAGCCGCAGTGCTTTAGGAACGCTCCTAGATCATTCTTGTCGTCATCATTCGACTTGAGACAAATCTGTCTGTCCCTCCAACGAACCTCACATTCTTCCTTAATATGTTTCATATCATAATTGCATATCTCAAGTAACGTTGCAAATACCTTAGCACACTTACGACCGTAGTCGGTTAGCTTAGAAGTTTCGGGATTGTCAGACTCATCCAACAACGCTCCGGCAAACTTCGCATCATCGTACGCCGATACGTATACATTCCCGAGCTCCTTGATGAAATGACTAAGTCCCACTGCGACGCTGTCCATCGTCGGCGTGTTTGGCTTGGAGAAGTCATCCGGTTTCACAGCTGATATTGCCGTCTTAAGATCTTCGAGCAGCCCATGTACCTTATGGTCGTACCTATTCTCATTGCTAATGTGCTCCAACAACCCTGTAAGTGCAATACCTACACGGCGGAATGTGTCGACATACGCATTGGTATCTCGCCCTGGAGGGTTTTTCTTTTTGTTTTCCTCAGTGTTTACATTGGTTATTTCACCTCTAACATAAGCGTCCAGCGGCAAATAGAATTTGCGAAAACCGGCGGACAATTTCCGGAAGTTTTCGGGAGTGTACCCAGACGCAAACTGATTTGCAAGTTCGCTAAGTTTCTTAATATTTTCTTTTCCCGTCACCGTAAGTGACTTATCACCATCCTCCAACGTCTTCATAAACCCCTTGAACCCGATCCGCAGATCCGCATCAATCTCCTCCGGCAACTCCCGCAACTCCTGGCCGACCTTGTCCGCGAACGCGGTGAGGAGCGATTTGATGGAGGAGACGTAGTTGCGGCGGGCGGCGGTGGTGAGGGTGGAGAGGGCGGAATATACCTCGTAGTCCACAAGTCTATTGAGATGAGCAATCGTTGTGTCACGCAAACTGTTGGCGTCGGAATCAATAAACCGGTATGCGGACTGCATTGCATTTATCAAATTCGTATGTCTCAGATTGTGAATATTATTCTTGATCTCCGTGAGGAGATAGCCGATGTTACCATTTTTTATGTTATCCAGGTTCCAATTTATGCCCCTCCCGACCTCTATGATCTCCTTTGTGAAAGCATCGATATGGGTTATAAGATCGGTGGACCATTTCACAAGGTTCATTTTCGTCTCATTAATGTCCAGATCTGCTGCCTTGGTGAATATGAATGTGAGAACGTCTTCAAGCTCTTTCTTCTTTCCTGATTTATTGGCTCCGATGCCCGTTGCGTAATTTTGAAGCTTAGGCAATTGCACCTCATGGCTCGAAAATGATTCGTCCGGAAAACTTGTGTTTAGCTCCGTTAAAGGTATTTCGTTTAACGTTTTACATAACGCATCAACGTTGCGCTTCGCGTTATGCAATGCTGAGTCAATAGCTTTGCCATGATTACCGGGATTATTTTCGAGTATATCTGCTATGTGTGCAATTTTCTCCATCGCTGGATGCAAGTTGGCAATGTTCGAAGTATTTCTAAACTTTTCCAGTTGTGCAGCTACCTGGCTGGCGGTATGGGAGAGCGTTACGATCGTGGATTCGACGATGCCGTCGAGTGTATGACTCCTATATTCCGCTGCAGCTGGATTTTTTACTTTATTTCCAATTTCTGCAACAATCTTTCCAACATCAATTCCTTCGACACCCATCTCTTTTTTAAGTCTGTTTTGAACTGAATCAGCAAAACGCTTAATGCCGACTTCCACTGCGCTGAGATATATTTCAATCTTTTTATTTGAGTTCGATTGCTCTTCCGCTTTCTTCATATGATTGGTAACCTGTGCACCAGCATTGGCAATATCTTGACGTAGCGTATTCATTATAGCCTCGATTACTTTAGGATGCATATCCGCTGCACTATTTATTTTAGCGGATGCATCGAAATTATCCTTCCCCTTATGTGGAATATTTCCAAACCGCAGATTACTACTCGTACCTATACCTTTGTTATACTTGAAATATGCATCAAGCCAACCTTTAACAGGTTCCAGATTAAGTATATCTTTTATCCAACGCCATACCACCATTTCCAATGTGTCACTCCCCTTGTCGTCGAATTTTTCGGCATACGTCTTCACGCCATCGATTATCTGTCTTAGACCATTATAATTGGTCACAACATGGTTTTTTCCTTCACCATATATTGCTTCCAGATCCTTCCATATTCCATCTTTAAGCTTCGTCCAGTTGTAATACACACCGGGGGCGTTGTTTGGTTCACCAATGTTCTTTTTAATCTCCTCAAACTCCTTACGAGCCTTTTGAACATACCTCATAATTTCATCTTTAACCTTGTCTCTCACATGTTTCAAATCTCTCTTCAACGCTCCTTCCAACTCCGTGACTTTTAACTTTGCTTGCTCCACCAGCTTAGTAAGTCCAGGCCTCATATCCTCATCTATGTATTTCTCCAGATTAACTTTCGATTCCTCCATTTCCGCCGATATATTTCTTATACGTATCTCATTTTGTGTACCCAATTGCTTATTCACAATTTTGTTAACATGTGTTCGCTGCACCTCATCAATCACCCGTTGCAGTTCCTTCATCCATTTCTCCAAGGAATCAATATATACAGTCAGTTGCGTATTGATGTGCTTCAGCTGATCTAATATTTTCTGGATCAATCCCTTTAACTGCTCAACCAGCCCACTGACTTGTGAATCTATATGCTTTTTTACGCACAACTTCAGACTTTCAAGTGCTGAACTGATTTTGTCTTCCATATCCCATAGGTCTCTCCACATTTTTTGAGATAGGTCATGAAGATTTGCTGAGGCATACGTTATGCTATTAAGTGCGCTATTCACATGAATACCACAATTATTATTAAGGTCTGCAATGTGTTCCTTTGCCTTTTGCATTTTACCGCAGAATATCTCGGCAAAATGCATACAGTCTCCAATCTTGTCTCTCATCCTCTCCACATCATTGAACGAATCATGATCATCACCTGCATCAGAATTATCTTTTAATATATTACTTACCTCAGTTTTGAAGTGTTCTCCGACCCGTTTAAGTAGTTCATTGATAGGCTTTTTTACATCATCGTTCCCCTGCTTAACTCTCTCATTATACTCCCCCACCTTCCCCGCCACCTGCGCAATGAACTTAAAACCCTCACGCCCGGTGGATAAATTATTTTTAAGCTCAGTAACAATCTCTATTAGTATTGTTTTACCCACACTGTAAGGCTGTTTCTCGCTGACATCCTTTAGCACCTGATACAAAAATCCCATAACCCCGTCGCACAGCCTGTCAAGGTCAGAGTAGACAATCCCAGTGCCGTCGTAGCCTTTGGACTCAGAGTTGAAGCCGAGGAAAGTCTGAAGGCCGTCACATAAATTATCTAAGAGGTTTTTACAATCATCAGAGTTATTTTTTTCAGTAAAAATGCTAAGCTTATTTTCAAGTTCTTTAAGTTGTTTCTCACGCTCTTCAATGTCCTGCAAGGCTTTCTTAGTAGCATCATCATAACGACGGGAGTGGGAAGCAATGCATTTATTTTTCATATCAGTTATTTGCTGCTTAGTAAAAACATTTTTAGGCTGATCGACATTGTCAGAATCTTTAGCATGTTTCATCAGCTTATCAATATAGGCACAGTTAGAGGGATGTCCAGCATACTTAACAGGGCATTCAAGTTTAGATTTTTCGGCATTAAGGGAGTTAGTAGCCTTCTCAATAGCCTCCTCAATCAACTTTTTCAAAGCTTGAGACAACTTGGTAAGACCCTTGTCACCGTCACCATTCCCATGCCTCACCTGGATCAACCAGTCGATGGACTCAGTCAGGAGGGAAGTGAAGGGTGACAAGGCACAAGTTATTGCTATGGTTTATAGAAGTCATAGCGGTAATATGGCGAGGTAATTCGAGCGATGTGGAGTGGATAAGGGAGCGATGTAGAGTGTGTTAAGGGGCGATGTGGAGTGGATAAAGGGGCGATGTAGAGTGGGTAAAGGAGCGATGTAGAGTGGGTTAAGGGGCGATGTAGAGTGGTCAAAGGGGCGATGTAGAGTGGATTAGGGAGCGATGTAGAGTGAATAAAGGGGCGATGTAGAGTGGGTAAAGGGGCGATGTGGAGTGGATAAAGGGGCGATGTAGAGTGGGTTAGGGAGCGATGTAGAGTGGGTTAGGGAGCGATGTAGAGTGGGTAAAGGGGCGATGTAGAGTGGGTAACGGGGCGATGTGGAGTGGATAAAGGGGCGATGTAGAGTGGATAAAGGGGCGATGTAGAGTGGGTAAAGGGGCGATGAAGAGTGGGTTAAGGGGCGATGTAGAGTGGGTTAGGGAGCGATGTAGAGTGGGTTAAGGGGCGATGTAGAGTGGGTTAGGGAGCGATGTAGAGTGGGTTAAGGGGCGATGTAGAGTGGGTTAGGGAGCGATGTAGAGTGGATAAAGGGGCGATGTAGAGTGGATAAAGGAGCGATGTAGAGTGGAGTAAGGGGCGATGTAGAGTGGAGTAAGGGGCGATGTAGAGTGGATAAAGGGGCGATGTAGAGTGGGTTAAGGGGCGATGTAGAGTGGGTTAGGGAGCGATGTGGAGTGGGTTAGGGAGCGATGTAGAGTGGATAAAGGGGCGATGTAGAGTGGGTTAGGGAGCGATGTAGAGTGGTTAAGGAGCGATGTGGA
>NW_012237275.1:0-3908 GCF_000981445.1 Babesia bigemina
ACATCGCGCCTAACCCACTCTACATCGCCCTTAACCACTCTACATCGCCCTTTACCACTCTACATCGCCCCTTGATCCACTCTACATCGCTCCTTTATCCACTCTACATCGCCCCTTTATCCACTCCACATCGCTCCTTAACCCACTCTACATCGCTCCTTAACCCACTCTACATCGCTCCCTTATCCACTCTACATCGCCCCTTAACCCACTCTACATCGCTCCCTAACCCACTCCACATCGCTCCCTAACCCACTCTACATCGCTCCTTAACCCACTCTACATCGCCCCTTAACCCACTCTACATCGCTCCCTAACCCACTCTACATCCTTTGAATTACTTCGCCATATTACCGCTATGACCTCTATAAACCACAATAATAACTTGTGCCTTGTCACCCTTCACTTCCCTCTTCCACCTCTTGCCACTGCCCTGACCGTGTGCCTCCTAGTGAGCTTGACAAGAAATTTGATGAAATTTTGAATCTCAAAAAAGCCTTAAATAATAACCCTACTAACATCCTTAACAACCTCTGCACCGGCCTCGAAACTTTCCTCGGCTTCAACTCTGCTTCCAAAGGCTACGATGGCACTGGGATTGTCTACTCTGACCTGGACAGGCTGTGTGACGGGGTGATGGGATTTTTGAGTGGAGTGCTTGGTGCGGTGAAAGATGATACAAATGTCGCATCGTATTACTATATCACAAAAGATAAACTCAATAACTTTAATAAATTTTTATATACTGGGCATAGCAATTTTTCACACTTTATATCGTATGTTAGCTGCGTGCTCAGTGATTATGATATAGCTCTTAAGAGGAAAACAGATGAGGTAAGGATATCCCTAGAATCTCTGAAAGAACAAATTGAATTAGGTAAAAAATCGATCGAGCAGGATCGTTTCAGGGATATTTCTAAGCAAGTCAGCGAGTGGACCAGGCGAGCCGATAAGTACATTTCCAAGGCAACTGATGCCGACAATGCATTGAGAAAAATTGATCTCCAACTTTCATGTAAGTTAAATGTGTATGTTAAATCTGTTGTGCAGGCAACGGAGGGTTTCAAGAGGTGTGCGGAAAACAATGATCTAAATGTGCTAAATGAGCTGGCTGAGAATCACATGGCGAAGGTTACGGCGTTTATCAGTAGCCAGAGTAAGAGGTTGATGATGCAGTTTTACGCGTATCTAGAAAACTGCATTGGCGCCTTGTATATGAGCCTTGAAAGTTTGAAAAATTGCGATTTTAACGACCTGGATACTTCGGTTTATCCCGACCTTTGCAGTGCATTCGATTTAGTCAAAATCGGAATGGATGATCTTCTCATTAAATATGACAAGGAGATAGTGAGCGGAGTTAAGAGTATTGCGGAGGATGTATTGGCGCTAAAGAGCACGGTGACGGATGAAAAGAAAAAGCTTGCATTGCAGGTGAGTAGTTTGCAGGCGCAGATTACGTCGCTTAAGGATTTACGAACGCTCGTAGTTCCTCCGAGTACTACTTTTGATGAGTATCAATCAGATGCGGAGGATAATAAATGGAATTTGCACAAACAAATTCAAAGTGTCACACTTCAAATTGTGAACAGTGTCAAGGGGTGCTTTGCCACGTTGCCTAGTGATATTAGTGCTGCACTAAAAAAATACACAAATAGAATAGCAGACGCAGATGATAATTCATCGGATGATGAAGATGGGTATCTTGACAAGATTGAAAGCGGTGTAGTAACGTATGTTGGAACGTTCGAGAATTTTGATAGTAAGGTTCAAGAGTGGGTGACCGATATCTTGAAGAAAGATAAGATTGTGAACGATAGATATCTCAAACGGTATGTAAGTACTAACATCAGGGAGAGTTACTTTAAAATTAGAGATAGCACACATATGCATGGTATACTTACAACGGCAGTAAGGACTGCGCTTACGCGATATATTACGGCAGCAGGTGAAAAGGTACGATTAATGACAGCGGAGTCCCGCCCTAATGAGACCATTGCATTTCATTTAAGAGCTTTAAAAGAAGGCATAGAGCATTTTGTCGGCCAGCTAGGAATGGTTTTAGATGATAGAGTTGGAGCAATAGTAGACGACGTTGAGGATCAACTGGGGGTCGAAGACGGCAAGTCGTCTCCCGGTAAATCGCATCTCACATACGCAATCCGCATTCTCCTACACCAATTACATAGTGTGGCAAGGCAAGCTGGCAATGATGCCGCAGCGCTACTAAACGAAACGTTTGTCAATATGGCCAATGTGGATAAATCCATAGTCGACGTTAAAGCTCTTAGCAGTACCATCGAAGCAGAACTTACCCCCGACGACTCAAGCCATGACTACAGCAAACTTGGCAACCAAATGCGGAACAAACTGATCAATGCCGCCACTGATGATAATGAGGTCAAAAATAAAATGAAGGATCTACTCAGAGAGGCGTGTATTAGAGGTATCGATGAACTGCAGGCACAGATTACGAAAATCGTGGCTGGTAAATTCACTGATGGTAGAACTTCACTTGAGGGCATTAAATCGGAACTTGTTAAACTTCAAACCAAAGAGGAAGTAGATATAACCACTACACATGCAGACGGCGGCGACTCATTGCTTGAAAAGCAAGCTCATGGACTTCACGTAACAGTTCTTAACTTTTTGAGAGACAAGATAGGCGAAAGTGCAACCCCCGCGCAAAGCAGCGTGCACAACGATATGAAACGGCTCCTAAGAAATGTTGATATTTTAAAGCAGAATGTAGCAAACGTCAAAAAAAGGGTATGTGCCGTTGGTGAAAAATTGGAAAAGTGCATAATACAGGCAGAAGAGCTCATTACCGAGACTACCAAAGAAGCTACGCGATCTTTTGACAGATTGCGTGATGCAGTCAACATAATTGTTGAGCGTGCGTTTAATGACATTCAAAAGGAAGCTAGAATCCGCTACACAGAGACGAAGAGAAAGGAAGTGGACGCTCTAATGAACATCGTCACCGATCAGCTGACAAGCATCACCAAGACCATTAGCGATGATTTGGCCACCGGAGTCAAGGGGTTCATCAAAACATTAAAGGATGGAACGACGAAAAATTTGAGTAGTATGCAGGGTAAAAATATTGGCCGCCTCAAAAAGTTTGGAGACCTGTCTTCGCAACAAGAATACGACCGTCGACAGTTTACTGATCTCGCCGAGGCCTTCCACGACTTCTGCCAGCCCCTCCACACTTACCTCCTCGGAGAGATCACACGAGCCAACCTAAACAATTCCGGCACCACCCCCAATTACTCCGCCCGTCTAAAAAGTATTTTCACCGCCTTTTCCACCCTCCTCCCCCATCTCAGAGAGGCAAACAAGTACGACCACCGGGTCCCCTCCATGCTGTCCAACCTCCGCGACGCTCTCACAGTCCTCAAGCCTGACGGCTTTTCCACGCCGAACAGTTCCACACTGGACTGCATCACGAGCGGGCTCACGAAATTCGCGGATGAGCTGGACAAGGCGTACATATCGGTGTATGATGGGCAGGGGTTTGAGGGTAAGGTTGTAGAGGAGACGGGTACCGTAGAGGTTTACACCACCGGAGTGTATCCGGTATATCTATCGACCGAGTACGGAAAGAAGTGCGCCAAGGTGTTTTGCACGGCGCTCGAAATACTGTTCCACGATCTATCTGAGTTGAGGGAGGAATGCAAACGCGATTGGAAGGATCTGAACATTTGTATGCACCCCGGTGAGGACATTGAAAATGGCCTAGCCTCATACCTGAAAAACTGTGGTTACGGAGTGCCAAGCAAGCAAGGCGTGCAGGACGGGGAGTTGAGGTACGGAGAAAGTTGGACTGGTGAGAGTATACGTGCAACTCTGCTCATCAAGCAACATGACGCTACTCTAACGCGTACAGCATTTAGACTTGTCTACGA
>NW_012237276.1:0-5874 GCF_000981445.1 Babesia bigemina
CTCTAATCGCCCCTTAACCCACTCTACATCGCTCCCTAACCCACTCTACATCGCCCCTTTACCCACTCTACATCGCTCCCTAACCCACTCCACATCGCTCCTTTATCCACTCTACATCGCCCCTTTACCCACTCTACATCGCCCCTTACCCACTCTTCATCGCCCCTTTACCCACTCTACATCGCCCCTTTACCTCCTCTACATCGCCCCTTAACCCACTCTACATCGCTCCCTAACCCACTCTACATCGCTCCCTAACCCACTCTACATCGCTCCCTAACCCACTCCACATCGCTCCTTTATCCACTCTACATCGCCCCTTTACCCACTCTACATCGCCCCTTATCCACTCTACATCGCTCCCTAACCCACTCTACATCGCCCCTTAACCCACCCTACATCGCCCCTTAACCCACTCCACATTGCCCCTTTACCCACTCTACATCGCCCCTTTACCCACTCCACATCGCCTCTTACCCACTCTACATCGCCCCTTTATCCACTCTACATCGCCCCTTAACCCACTCTACATCGCTCCTTTATCCACCTTACATCGCCCCTTATACACTCTTCATCGCCCCTTTACCCACTCCACATCGCTCCTTTACCCACTCTACATCGCCCCTTTACCCACTCTACATCGCTCCCTTACCCACTCTTCATCGCTCCCTAACCCACTCTACATCGCCCCTTTACCCACTCTACATCGCTCCCTAACCCACTCTACATCGCCCCTTTATCCACCTTACATCGCCCCTTAACCTCCTTTAGTCGCCCCTTTATCCACTTTACATCGCCCCTTTATCCACTCCACATCGCCCCTTAACCCACTCCACATCGCTCCCTAACCCACTCTACATCGCTCCCTTATCCACTCTACATCGCCCCTTTACCCACTCTACATCGCTCCTTAATCCACTCTACATCGCCCCTTATCCACTCTACATCGCCCCCTAATCACTCTACATCGCCCCTTTACCCACTCCACATCGCCCCTTTACCCACTCCACATCGCTCCCTAATCCACCCTTCATCGCTCCTCTACCCACTCTACATCGCCCCTTTGTCCACTCTACATCGCCCCTTTGTCCACTCTACATCGCCCCTTTATCCACTCCACATCGCCCCTTTACCCACTCTACATCGCTCCCTTATCCACTCTACATCGCTCCTTTACCCACTCCACATCGCCCCTTTACCCACTCTACATCGCTCCCTAATCCACCCTACATCGCTCCCTAACCCACTCTACATCGCCCCTTTATCCACTCTACATCGCTCCGTAACCCACTCTACATCGCTCCGTAACCCACTCCACATCGCCCCTTTACCCACTCCACATCGCTCCCTAACCCACTCTACATCGCCCCTTTATCCACCCTACATCGCTCCTTAACCACTCCACATCGCTCCTTCATCCACTCTACATCGCTCCTTCATCCACTCTACATCGCTCCCTAACCCACTCTACATCGCCCCTTTACCCACTCTACATCGCCCCTTTATCCACTCTTCATCGCTCCTTTATCCACTCCACATCGCTCCCTAAACCACTCTACATCGCCCCTTTACCCACTCCACATCGCTCCTTTACCCACTCTACATCGCCCCTTTATCCACTCTACATCGCTCCCTTATCCACTCTACATCGCTCCTTAACCCACTCTACATCGCCCCTTTACCCACTCTACATCGCCCCTTACCCACTCTACATCGCCCCTTTACCCACTCTACATCGCCCCTTTATCCACTCCACATCGCCCCTTATCCACTCTACATCGCCCCCTAACCCACTCTACATCGCCCCTTAACCCACTCTACATCGCCCCTTTATCCACTCTACATCGCCCCTTTATCCACTCCACATCGCTCCCTAACCCACTCTACATCGCCCCTTAACCCACTCTACATCGCCCCTTATCCACCTTACATCGCCCCCTAACCCACTCTACATCGCCCCTTATCCCACTCTACATCGCTCCCTAACCCACTCTACATCGCCCCTTTATCCACTCCACATCGCTCCCTAACCCACTCTACATCGCCCCTAACCCACTCCACATCGCCCCTTTATCCACTCTACATCGCCCCTTTATCCACTCCACATCGCCCCTTAATCCACTCTACATCGCCCCTTTATCCACTCCACATCGCTCCCTAACCCACCCTACATCGCCCCTTTACCCACTCTACATCGCTCCTTTGTCCACTCTACATCGCCCCTTAACCCACTCTACATCGCTCGAATTACTTCGTCTTATTAACGCTATGACCTCTATGAACCACAATAATAACCTGTGCCTTGTCACCCTTCACTACCCTCTTCCACCTCTTGTCACTGCCCTGACCATGTGCCGCCTAGGGAGCTTGACATGAAATTTGACAAAATTTAAAACCTTAAAAACACCTCAAATAATAACCCTACTAACATCCTTAATAACCTCTGCTCTGGCCTCGAAAAGTTTCTCGGCTTTAACTCTGAGACTAAAGGCTACACTGGCACTGGTATCGTCTACTCCGACCTGGACAGGCTGTGTGACGCAGTGATGGGATTTTTGAGTGGTGTTCTCAGTAACATCTACAACCATTTAGGGCAGCATAAAGGAGAAATTACAGAAGCAATTGACACTCTTAAGCAAAATAAACACGCCGGTAAAAAAGGTTTTAATGTTGCGATTGTGAAGGTGGTCGAAGGGGTGCGGGGGTATAATGAGAGTGTTAGGAAGTCTAATAAGAAAGTCTCTGATCCTATAAATACACTCAAAGAACAGATGGAAGAACTCAAAAAATCGGTAAGTGAAATTAATACAAATAATTCTGTGCAGGGCCATGACTTCACTACGAAGAAGGAGCGAGTGGACAAGGAGCTGAAGAAGTGTACTGACAACGCTAGGGGATTCTACTTCGGTATTCATAATGCCGATGCAGACATTTTAGACTTGAATAATAATTGTAAAACTAAAGTAGATTATGCCGTGATAGCCGTAGAACATGAGACTAAGCGTCTCGATGAGTTGCATAAACAGGCGGAATATGATTTTGGAGATGTGGAAAGTGCAATTTACCAACGACTAGCGAACCTCAAAAATAAGGTGAATGATCAAATATGTAGAGAAGTGAACTCTCTCATAAATGATTTGAAATCACTGGTCCGGAATATCTTGGAGAAACTTAACCAAATTAAACAGACATTGGAAACGTGCGTCAACAATTTGGATGAGTGGATTGAGGCTGCGAAGCAAGTTGTAGCAGCGGCGGAAACAAGGATAGATAAAGATATATTGCCAAAGATAGGTAAACAAGAAAAGAAACCTGAAGAAACAAATATTGGTAAAGCAGCCGTTGGACTGAAAACGAAAGGGGATAACTTGTTGGAGTCATACAAGCAGTCGTATGATGGGTTGAATAATCTAAAGCGGCAAATAGAGGAGGCGGTAATCGCATTAGAAGGAATTTATCAGACGAAGTTGTTAACATTGAAGAAAGATTTGATTAGTGATGTTACAGATGCTTTGGAGAAGGAAGACCACGGTCTAAATGCTTTGGACGGTCATGTGAAGAGTGATTTGGTTGCTTTGAGGGGTAAAATAAAAGCTGCGATCGATACTTACATTGATACCCAGGTTAAGGCCATCTTGGATGCAGCCAAGAAGTCTGATAGTCTCGGCAGTAGCGGTGTGATAAGTGCGCTGCAGAGTGGCTTGACCGGTGATCTCGGAAAGAATTTTACAGCCGAAGGTTTTTCCGCTAAATCATCTATAACATCCGCACTTAGAGCGATCAACACAGAACTAAACCTGAGAGATTCAGCTGTACCTGAGACGAGCAGTCTCAAATGTGTCATTGATCTTAAGAACGACATGAATGCGAAACTGACGGGAATAATAAAAAATCCAAGAGACGTCATAGATTTCAAGAATGATGGCATCATGACGAATTACTATGCTAAGACAAAGGCAGAAAGCGGTACCTTTAGAGGCTTGATTATGACTATTAAAGCGCCTTTTAAAAAGGGAGGCTTCACAGCTGATGAAGACGCGACAACATTCAAGCCCGATGACATGGACAATTATAAGTACGTAACAGCTGGACAAGCAACAACCGGTCCGGGAAAGCGGGATTTGCTTACAATTCAGATAAATGCATTGGATAAGGCTCTGCAATACTTTGTAGAAAAAGATTGCGTCGTACAGCCCTCGGGTGGAATAGCCGACGTCTCCGGCAAGAAAGGCGATCTCACCGCCTTAGTTACCACCATCACCAACGAACTCAAAGACATCGCCTGGCTCATTGACAATAAAGCGGGAGAGGCGGCGACACGTAGTTTAGAAGGAGAGGGTATAAAGCAAAAGTTGACTAAACTTAGAAGTGATATTGACGGTACGGATGAAAAAACTAAACTAAAAAAGATCAGAAACGATATTGACGAACTGACTAAACGAGAGTTGTCGATCGTCATTAAAATGACCGAGGCGTTCGAAGAGCAAACCAACGCATTGTCGCAAAATACTATTCGAAATCTACAATCATTTGTGTCTACGAAAATCGAAAAAGCACGTAAGTCATTACTCAAATCCGCCCGCCGCAACTACGTCTCCTCCGTCAAGCAGCTCCTCACCGCGTTCGCGGACAAGGTCGAAAAGGAGTTGAAGGAGTTGCCGGAGGAGATTGAGAGGGATCTGACTATCGGGTTCAAGGGGTTGATGAGGGTTATGGGAGGGGTAAAAAGCACCGATGGACTACCGGCAAACAATGGAAAAAGTTTGCTTGATGCTATTAAGGAACTTGCTCAATCCCCTGTTTCAGGTGCGTCCATGAAGGACACCTTCACAAAATTATCTACCGAATTCAACGCTTATTTTACTCCAATTTACACGTACGTTAAAGAGCAAATCAATAATGATACGTCGTCTGAACCACAGGCCCTTCGAGACATTACTGCCGCCAACGTCCAACTGCTTGGCACCGTCAACACTAATTTCGGCGAATTACTCACCCACCTTAAAAATGGTATTTCACAACCTAGAACTTACATATTTGATTATACCTACACCAAAAAGCATGATCTACTCTCCTCCTCCCTCCACCTTCTCCACCCCTCCGCCTTCGCCAACCCCCGGCACCCGGAGCTGCTCGATGCGGTCAGAGCGGGGCTGCAGGGGTTTGTCGAGGAGATGGGGAAGGTGTATGTGAATGGGTATGATGATGGAAAACCTATTAATTGGGATACATTTAAGCTTGTTAGACCAAAAATTGACGCCAAAAAATCTGATGGAGATTCTGGCTCAAACGAGGAGTTGACGGATGACGGTAGGAGGTTGTCCAAGATCTTCCTCACGCTTTTTAATATCATTCACGAAGACATTTCGATGTTAAAATATGAATGTGAAGATGAGTGGAGCAACAAAAAACTTTGTGAAACTGAGGGAGGCGAGGATAACCCGCTTGGTTCATACCTTCGGCGTTGCGGTTATGCAGTAGCGAAAACGGAGAACTCTAAGGACGGTGAATCGCAATGTATAACTAGCATGACCGGCAAAAAGGTTCTTGGCAAGCTCAACGAAGAAATAAAGACTCTCAACGTTGTTGATCATTTTAAGACGTGCGAGTCGAATGAAGCAGATAAGACAACGAAGCAGAAAAAAGCTGATAAATTTGACATTTTCGATATGCTTAAATGCTTCCTCAATCACATTGACAAGTACTATGACGTCTGTCATATGGCCACATTAAATTCAACCAGAAAGCCGTGTAGCGTGTTCGAAATGTTAGTTTGGCTTTCGGGTCTAACACACAATCCAGCTAAACAAGACTTGTTTATCAACGGACTTCGTCCGCCATTCGAAAATGAAGACGAATCTCTGATCGTATGGG
>NW_012237277.1:0-5633 GCF_000981445.1 Babesia bigemina
CCGGATGAGTGTCGGTGGATGGGACATATAGAGCAGGTATACCGCGACACCAGGTCACATCGTGTGCTGCGCAGCGCCTGCCGCGGTCTGGCGATGTCTCGCCCAGCGACTCCACCCGGCGCCACAGACCCTCCCCAGGCGTGCCGGCGGCGGTGGATCCACAGGTAGCAGCTGGTCGAGTGCCAGCAAGTGTTATATCAGCAAGTGTGGTGCCAGGCAGCTCCGATGACAGTATCGTCGTCTCATGACGCCTGGTGCCACCGCCAGTGCCCGTGACCCGCCTGCCTCAGAGCCCGTCCGCAGCGGTGTAGGCGTGCCGGCGGTGGCGGCAGGGTGACGGTGTTGGGAGCCAGGCCATCAGAGCCACATAGAGTGCGTACCATACTACGTCTTATAGCTATTAAGTGCCGGCAGTGCATTGAGTTGTGGTATCTGCTAGACCCCGTATCCGCTGACACGGCGGCTGCGCGGCGCCGGCGGGCGTGGAGCGAGGCAAACGGACAAGGCCTACAACACGCAGCACTGCGCCAAACCTGGTCCAATCGGTCATCTGCCAGCAGTGCTTAACTGCCGTGCCCTAACTGCCATCCCTCCGGTGCCTCGACTGCCAAGCCCCCAGTCCCGGCACCCCGCCCGCAGGCCTCACGCACCGGAGCCGGCACAACGGGCGGATGTGGGCTAGGATATGGAGGCAACACAGGCACGTAACCACACCAATGTGGCACCAGCGCGACACTGGCGGGGTCTGGCGTGCCGTACAGCCGCAGCTGCAGTTGGCCGTGGCGGCTCCGCAGGCGTGGCGGCGGCGGCGCTCCCGGAGTGCCCGGATGCGTGTCGGTGGATGGGACATATAGAGCAGCTATACCGCGACACCAGGTCACATCGTGTGCTGCGCAGCGCCTGCCGCGGTCTGGCGATGTCTCGCCCAGCGACTCCACCCGGCGCCACAGACCCTCCCCAGGCGTGCCGGCGGCGGTGGATCTACAGGTAGCAGTTGGTCGAGTGCCAGCAAGTGTTATTTCAGCAAGTGTGGTGCCAGGCAGCTCCGATCACAGTATCGTCGTCTTATGACGCCTGGTGCCACCGCCAGTGCCCGCGACCCGCCTGCCTCAGAGCCCGTCCGCAGCGGTGTAGGCGTGCCGGCGGTGGCGGCAGGGTGACGGGTGTTGGGAGCCAGGCCATCACAGCCACGTCGAAGTGCGTACCATACTACGTCCTATAGCTATTAAGTGCCGGCAGTGCATTGAGTTGTGGTATCTGCTAGACCCCGTATCCGCTGACACGGCGGCTGCGCGGCGCCGGCGGGCGTGGAGCGAGGCAGACAGACGAGACCTACCACACGCAGCACTGCGCCGCACTACGTCTAAGCTGTCATCCGCCAGCAGTGCTTCACTGCCGTGCCCTAGCTGCCATCCCTCCGGTGCCTCGACTGCCAAGCCCCCAGTCCGAGCACCCCGCCCGCAGGCCTCACGCACCGGAGCCCGGCACAACGGGCGGATGTGGGCTATGATAGGGAGGCAACACAGGCACGTAACCACACCAATGTGGCACCGACGCGACACTGGCGGGGTCTGGCGTGCCGTACAGCCGCAGCCGCAGTTGGCCGTGGCGGCTCCGCAGGCGTGGCGGCGGCGGCGCTCCCGGAGTGCCCGGATGCGTGTCGGTGGATGGGAGATACAGAGCAGCTATACGGTGACACCAGGTCACATCGTGTGCTGCGCAGCGCCTGCCGCGGTCTGGCGATGTCTCGCCCAGCGACTCCACCCGGCGCCACAGACCCTCCCCAGGCGTGCCGGCGGCGGTGGATCTACAGGTAGCAGTTGGTCGAGTGCCAGCAAGTGTTATTTCAGCAAGTGTGGTGCCAGGCAGCTCCGATGACAGTATCGTCGTCTTATGACGCCTGGTGCCACCGCCAGTGCCCGTGACCCGCCTGCCTCAGAGCCCGTCCGCAGCGGTGTAGGCGTGCCGGCGGTGGCGGCAGGGTGACGGTGTTGGGAGCCAGGCCATCAGAGCCACATAGAGTGCGTACCATACTACGTCTTATAGCTATTAAGTGCCGGCAGTGCATTGAGTTGTGGTATCTGCTAGACCCCGTATCCGCTGACACGGCGGCTGCGCGGCGCCGGGGGCGTGGAGCGAGGCAGACAGACACGGCCTACAACACGCAGCACTGCGCCAAACCTGGTCTAAGCTGACATCTGCCAGCACTGCTTCACTGCCGTGCCCTAGCTGCCATCCCTCCGGTGCCTCGACTGCCAAGCCCCCAGTCCGAGCACCCCGCCCGCAGGCCTCACGCACCGGAGCCCGGCACAACGGGCGGATGTGGGCTATGATAGGGAGGCAACACAGGCACGTAACCACACCAATGTGGCACCGACGCGACACTGGCGGGGTCTGGCGTGCCGTACAGCCGCAGCCGCAGTTGGCCGTGGCGGCTCCGCAGGCGTGGCGGCGGCGGCGCTCCCGGAGTGCCCGGATGCGTGTCGGTGGATGGGAGATACAGAGCAGCTATACGGTGACACCAGGTCACATCGTGTGCTGCGCAGCGCCTGCCGCGGTCTGGCGATGTCTCGCCCAGCGACTCCACCCGGCGCCACAGACCCTCCCCAGGCGTGCCGGCGGCGGCGCTCCCGGACTGCCCGGATGCGTGTCGGTGGATGGGACATATAGAGCAGCTATACCGCGACACCAGGTCACATCGTGTGCTGCGCTGCGCCTGCCGCGGTCTGGCGATGTCACACCCAGCGACTCCACCCGGCGCCACAGACCCTCCCCAGGCGTGCCGGCGGCAGTGGATGCCCGGGTAGCAGCTGGACGAGTGCCAGCAAGTGTTATTTCAGCAAGTGTGGTGCCAGGCAGCCTCGGTCATTGCTATCGTCGTCTCATGACGCCTGGTGCCACCGCCAGTGCCCGCGACCCGCCTGCCTCAGAGCCCGTCCGCAGCGGTGTAGGCGTGGCGGCGGTGGCGGCAGGGTGACGGGTGTTGCGAGCCAGGCCATCACAGCCACATAGAAGTGCGTACCATACTACGTCCGTGCCTGCCTGGTGCCGGTAGCGCAATGAGTTGTGGTATCTGCTAGACCCCGTATCCGCTGACACGGCGGCTGCGCGGCGCCGGGGGCGTGGAGCGAGGCAGACAGACAAGGCCTACAACACGCAGCACTGCGCCAAACCTGGTCCAATATGTCATCTGCGAGCACTGCTTCACTGCCGTGCCCTAGCTGCCATCCCTCCGGTGCCTCGACTGCCACGCCCCCAGTCCGCGCACCCCGCCCGCAGGCGTCACGCACCGGAGCCCGGCACAACGGGCGGATGTGGGCTAGGATAGGGAGGCAACACAGGCACGTAACCACACCAATGTGGCACCAGCGCGACACTGGCGGGGTCTGGCGTGCCGTACAGCCGCAGCTGCAGTTGGCCGTGGCGGCTCACCAGGCGTGCCGGCGGCGGCGCTCCCGGACTGCCCGGATGCGTGTCGGTGGATGGGACATATAGAGCAGCTATACCGCGACACCAGGTCACATCATGTGCTGCGCTGCGCCTGCCGCGGTCTGGCGATGTCACACCCAGTGACTCCACCCGGCGCCACAGACTTACACCAGGCGTGCCGGCGGCGGTGGATGCCGGGGTAGCAGCTGGTCGAGTGCCAGCAAGTGTTATTATAGCAAGTGTGGTGCCAGGCAGCCTCGGTCACAGCTATCGTCGTCTCATGACGCCTGGTGCCACCGCCAGTGCCCGCGACCCGCCTGCCTCAGAGCCCGTCCGCAGCGGTGTAGGCGTGGCGGCGGTGGCGGCAAGGTGACGGGTGTTGGGAGCCAGGCCATCACAGCCACATAGAAGTGCGTACCATACTACGTCCTATAGCTATTAAGTGCCGGCAGTGCATTGAGTTGTGGTATCTGCTACGCCCCGTATCCGCTGACACGGCGGCTGCGCGGCGCCGGCGGGCGTGGAGCGAGGCAGACAGACAAGGGATACAACACGCAGCACTGCGCCAAACCTGGTCCAATCTGTCATCTGCCAGCAGTGCTTCACTGCCGTGCCCTAGCTGCCATCCCTCCGGTGCCTCGACTGCCACGCCCCCAGTCCGGGCACCCCGCCCGCAGACCTCACGCACCGGAGCCCGGCACAACGGGCGGATGTGGGCTAGGATAGGGAGGCAACACAGGCACGTAACCACGCCAATGTGGCACCAACGCGACACTGCCGCGGTCTGGCGATGTCACACCCAGTGACTCCACCCGGCGCCACAGACTTACACCAGGCGTGCCGGCGGCGGTGGATGCCGGGGTAGCAGCTGGTCGAGTGCCAGCAAGTGTTATTGTAGCAAATGTGGTGCCAGGCAGCTCCGATCACAGGTATGTCGTCTCATGACGCCTGGTGCCACCGCCAGTGCCCGCGACCCGCCTGCCTCAGAGCCCGTCCGCAGCGGTGTAGGCGTGGCGGCGGTGGCGGCAAGGTGACTGGTGGTGGGAGCCAGGCCATCAGAGCCACGTCAACGTACGTACCATACTACGTCTTATAGCTATTAAGTGCCGGCAGCGCAATGAGTTGCGGTATCTGCTAGACCCCGGTGCTGCTGACACGGCGGCTGCGCGGCGCCGGCGGGCGTGGAGCGAGGCAGACAGACAAGGGATACAACACGCAGCACTGCGCCAAACCTGGTCCAATCTGTCATCTGCCAGCAGTGCTTCACTGCCGTGCCCTAGCTGCCATCCCTCCGGTGCCTCGACTGCCACGCCCCCAGTCCGGGCACCCCGCCCGCAGACCTCACGCACCGGAGCCCGGCACAACGGGCGGATGTGGGCTAGGATAGGGAGGCAACACAGGCACGTAACCACGCCAATGTGGCACCAACGCGACACTGCCGCGGTCTGGCGATGTCACACCCAGTGACTCCACCCGGCGCCACAGACCCTCACCAGGCGTGCCGGCGGCGGTGGATCCACAGGTAGCAGCTGGTCGAGTGCCAGCAAGTGTTATTATAGCAAGTGTGGTGCCAGGCAGCTCCGATGACAGTATCGTCGTCTCATGACGCCTGGTGCCACCGCCAGTGCCCGCGACCCGCCTGCCTCAGAGCCCGTCCGCAGCGGTGTAGGCGTGGCGGCGGTGGCGGCAAGGTGACTGGTGGTGGGAGCCAGGCCATCACAGCCACATAGAAGTGCGTACCATACTACGTCTTATAGCTATTAAGTGCCGGCAGTGCATTGAGTTGTGGTATCTGCTAGACCCCGTATCCGCTGACACGGCGGCTGCGCGGCGCCGGGGGCGTGGAGCGAGGCACACAGACACGGCCTACAACACGCAGCACTGCGCCAAACCTGGTCGAAGCTGTCATCTGCCAGCACTGCATCACTAGAGCGCCCTAGCTGCCATCCCTCCGGTGCCTCGACTGCCACGCCCCCAGTCCGGGCACCCCGCCCGCAGACCTCACGCACCGGAGCCCGGCACAACGGGCGGATGTGGGCTGGGGTAGGGAGGCAAGACAGGCACGTAACCACGCCAATGTGGCACCAGCGCGACACTGGCGCGGTCTGGCGTGCCGTACAGCCGCAGCTGCAGTTGGCCGTGGCGGCTCCGCAGGCGTGCCAGCGGCGGCGCTCCCGGACTGCCCGGATGCGTGTCGGTGGATG
>NW_012237278.1:0-8381 GCF_000981445.1 Babesia bigemina
GAGACCAGCGAAATTGTCAAGCGCCCGAGGGGCAGACCGCGGAAAGTCAGACCTGTTGAGACTGCTGATGTCGTCAAGCAGGAGGCAGTGCGGACTCCCACATACACCAAGGACACGCCTCGACGCAGCAGCCGGTTGCGGAATCAACGCACAAACTCACAGCAATTTGTATATGACATAACAGAAATGGCCGACGAGACGCCGGCTTACAGTGCTATGCTCTCACACAGGACGCATACCACTCGCCAATCAGGTTGCTCGCCGACTTTCCGTACGCTAGATTCGGCTATACGCATCAACCGGCTCACTTCCGTTCGCCTACCAGGAGGGAACTGTGGTCACGGGTGGGCCGAATCTACAAGGAACTGCAGACTGTCCGCGATGACAATTTCAAGCTGCCGCTTGATCCGCATCAGATGGCCAAGGAATCGCACATTATGCAACTTGAAACTGCACTGGACGACGCGCTAGAGGACGCCAAGTTTCTCGACTGGCAGAGGGATCACATGAATCGGATCAAGGAGCGCAGCGTGGAACCGCAGCCGGCACAGGAGGAGCGTGAATTCCTGACTCTGGACAACGTGAGCTGCAATGATGTTAGCAACGTTAATATGTTTGACTACCTGGTGACGCCGCAAGCGGAACGGTGGAACGCAGCGCAGCCAATTCGCTACCACGCCGACACACGCAACGTCAGCAGAGAGACGCCACCGCCACACCGAGTCGGAATGACCATCATACGCTATTCGCCGTCAGTATCGCAGCACTCAAATGATGAGACGCTCGATGACGGTGGCGAAAATGAGAATGTGCAAGAAAACACCGGCCGACCAGTCGTGCGCCGGGAGCCAAGCGTAGACAGCGGCAGACTGCTCAGATGGAACACGCATCCGAGGGATGTGATCCCTGCACGCTACTACGCAAATTACCCGGACGACATCGCGCCGTGTTTCTGCTGCACTATGCTATCTGAGCTTCCATGGAAACGCGTACGCAGCAACGCACCTGTGAGGTGTAAATGTGCAAGACGTAAGCAGTCCGGTGCCCAGCGAAAAAGACGCAGATTGCGCTTCCTGAGACTAATCAGCAAAATACATCACATATCGTGAACATACCTTTAATCGCTGCCACCGGCCAGTTAAGTGAGTAGACACGTGCTAGCAGTCAGCGGTGAGCTGACCATGGTGACGACTACACTATGTGTGCGGGGTCAATCGAACATCGGAGATGTATTCCGGATATCCCGATACCCGCGCAGGTTATAGTGTTTCCACGCCCAGACACGCCTGACTAATTACACATGTGTGCAGCCACACATCCCACACCACCCTATCGGGGCCCAAGGGCCCCCGTCAGGCCACACCACGGCTGTTGGGTCAAAGTGGGTAAAAATTGGGGCTGAAGCATTACGTGTTTTATGCACATTTTACGACTCATGTAACTCCAAGCAGCCCGAGCGGTCACTGCCACACCGAGCGCCGCCAGATAGACACATGACGACACCGGCAGGTGAAGTCCAATGCGAAATTTTTTACGGCACATCTAGAGTCACCAAACACGCTTCCCAATCATTTTACGACATTTTACAGCATTTCTCACTTTGGCAAATTTTTTGCCACGACGCGTACCCCGGCCGACCAGTGATTGGCGGAGTAGGATACCACAGGCACCGTCTAGCTACTCAAATAAGGTTGCAATACCACGTCACGTTGTTCGCACACCTGCTGCCATTCCGTCATATTTCAAGCATTTTAAGCCACTTTTATAAAAGCAATTACGTCCGCCACCGCCGAGATTCCGGCTACTACCATGCCGAGCAGCTAGCTGACGGCCGACCTTCTTAATGAGACGTGATCACCGCATAGTTATATCAGCACATTGGTATCGTTTAACGTATAATTTACGAGGTCAATGAGCACGTAAGTATGAGCGGTAGATTGCACAACGGTCAAGTAATGAATGCACAGGCAGACAGGGTGACACAGCTGGGTAGTGGTCAAATGTGAAAAATGATGAGCGTATAAATAGGAAGTGTAATATATCCACAAAAGTGTATTTTCATCTATAAGTCACATAACAATTTTAATACTAACATGAGTAGTTATTAAGCATGTTACACCATACGTTTCCAATTGATGTACATTTGAATAGTCAACACAATCACCTATGCTTTTACTTAACTATTTACATACAACCTTATTCCACACGCTAACAATATAATTCAGAATGTTTTTGCACAGTAACTACACCGCTAACTCACCAGCCGCTCCCTGCTGCGCTGATGCTCCCGTGCTGGGCGAATTGCTGTCCGACGGCATGTTGCGATTTGCGAAACGATGGTTGACTAAACAGCATCTTAATGACACATAAACAGCATTGTAAAATACGCAGCACATCTGTCTGTCACGTCTAAGAGATGAGCCATTAGGTCGAGGCACGCAGCGGAGCTGCCTAGTGCTGGGTAGGTGGTGCACGGAAAACTGTATTAATTTGTGCGCTACATGCCTTTCGTATCACGTATGTGACGCTGTTATTACGTGGTATTCGCTGCGTGAGTGCCGGTCGCTGCATGTCTTCTGGCGGACAGGTAGCTGACGTGTACGGCGTATTATCGCCGACATGATTACGCGATGAATAGCATTCTCATGTCTTCATATGTATGGAATGATGTTATAATAATCGCTATGTCAACTAACCTTGTCACTTAGCTGTTGTCCGTAGTGGTCGTGGCCACGGCGTTACATGTTGCGTTTTCCACTGCTCACGTTTCACCTAGCGGAATGATTTGTTTTGTCACGCATCCCTAATCACGTCACTAATCACATCTCAGACGCATAATTACTTGACTAGCCGCCTATAATTTTCCTGGACGACGTGGCCCGTTTCCTCTTCGTTCTAGGCTACCAGGGGTGTCGGCGCTGTGCTAGACCTGGCGGAGGGTATCCGCCGTGCATTTGGAATAACGTCGTTGATGCGATAATATGTCATTTGATGATGTGATTGACAGTTTCTCAGCTGTATAACAATTTTGCCTTATCAGAGCAAATCTCACTGCTAGCGATGCAACGTTGATTAAGCTGGAATGTGCGTGAAAACCGCTTCATCAATAATGCGTTGTTGCTAGTCGAGCGCGGTACGCGCATGTGACGGTATACACATGGTAGCGATTATGTAGCCAAAGAGACAAGAGACGCCGCGATTGGCGTCAGATGAGCTAGTAACCAAACACAAGGCAACGTCAGTTGCCCGTGTGACTGAAATAAGACGAATGGACGAAATGGGAATACACAAATCAGCGTCGCAACGCTGAGTAACAATATCACGAGCAGATTCACGTGATAGAATGTTAACACGTAAAAATAGCGATAAGCAATTAGACTAGCGCACAATTTAACGCGGTGGCACATGTGATAATTAACAGTGTACTTCTGGTCACGAAGCAGCTGCGATAAGCTGCCGTGATAAACAAGCAGACTAGCAGCGAGTTAAGCACGTCGTAGAGCGGAAGGCGTAAGCCGGGGGAATGGGAAAGTAGAGAGGGAGGGTATCAGTCAGCTATCAATTCAGCCGTTTACTTAGCTATTTGCTTATCTTCTTGGTTACCTCTTTGGGTACCTTCTTGGTCACCACGTTACTCAGCCGCTTGTTCACGGCTTCGTTGCTCCTCTCACCCTTATCGGTGATCACATATTCGTAGGCATTACTGCCGCTCTCGTAGCTCATCTAGCGAACACTTTCGTTGCTCTTCACTGCTCCTGATGAAGGAACGGGCGCCTTCAGGAACGGTTGGGAAGGGCCGGGAACTGGGCGAATGGTTGTAGCTCCGATTTGGAGGCAACCCAGCTTTTGAGGCTGGGTGAGAGTTGAGTGTTTGAGTAAAGAGTGCGTATGAATTTGATTTGAATAGAAATTAGCAGCGTAGTCATATGTAACGTAGGTGCGCATCGTCACTTATTCGAACGTTTTACCCCATCCCCGTGGGAGACCGGCCGGCGCATGGTGATGCGATATCGAATCCTCAGTGCGATGTCGTTGTTGACTGGAAGGCTGGGCAAGAGCCGTGAGCAGGAGCGAATGGCGCCGGAAGGGAGAGCGAAGGCCGAGATTCCGCTGAGGTAGGTGGTCGAGGTAGCGATATAAACGGTTTTCCTTGTTAGGTGAGCGAGGAAGGCTGCGAAATTGGTGAGTTTTTGCGTGATTCCATAACGTAGTGTGACTGTGAGCGAGATTCCATCGAGATTCCATGTGCATGAGTTTGAGTTGAGTTATGTAATGTAGCTGTGGCATGCGTGTTGAGTGCGGGTGGTCGTGATTAGTTTGAAACGTGAGTGAAAGTGCGAGGTAAGTGAGCCTTGAAAATGAGGCATGTCCCTAAGAAATTAACGGACTGTCCGGAGAATCTCCGTGAGTCCATCGACTGGTTGATCCAGGTTAGGCATGGGAATGGTAAGAATGGTGATGGTCTTACCAAGTTGTCTCAAGCTTTGAAAAAGTTGATTGAGGAGGCTATAGGTAAAGCTACTAAGTCCCTCCAAGCCGAAAAATCTAAACTTGAATGCCCTGTTAAGTACAAGGGAAATGAGTCCACTTGCCAGTTCTACCAGAAGAAAATTGAAGAAATTAACTCTCAACAACCTCCAGAATCCGGTAAGTCAAAAAATGGTTTTACTAGACAGGACCTTGAAGAAGCTAAAAAACGCTGTGAATCTAACCACACTTATTACCGTGACGGTTCCAAGCAGAAAGCGTATGATGAAATTACTGAGCGTCAGAAACAACTTAAAGAACTTGAAAGTAAGCTTACTAAATTCACTGAAGAACTCAATAAAGACGGTAATAATAATATTTTAACGCATTTATGTGACGGCCTTCAGACTTTCCTCGGCTTCAACTCTGCTACGAAAGGCTACGACGGCAGTGGCATTGTGTACTCTGACCTTGACAGGCTGTGCGACGGGGTGATGGCGTTTTTGAGTGGTGTGCTTGGTGCGGTGAAAAACGAAAATGAAGTTGAAACATACGACAAACATCTTAATAAAAGACTTAATGAAGTACTAAAAGAGGTAAATAATAAAATTGGCTCCGGGCGTACTGGGCTTGCGGCGTCTGTCGGCGCGGTGAAGGGGTGGTTGGAGGGGTATGAGGGGGAAGTAAAAAAGAGAACAGAAAATGTTGTTGATAACATAGGCAAATTAATAATAAATTTAAATAGCCATAGTAATGTAGTAAACTCTAAAAAAGTCGATAACCTTGAAAAACAGTTGGAGTCATGGAACTCCACGGTGTCAGACATCGCTCGTGAAATTGAGGTGATTGAAGAAGAAAAAATAAGTAAGCTAGATAAAGCTCTCAAAATCAAAATTAACAGTGAAATTAAAGTAGTTAAGACATCTGTGAAACTGCTTAAAGACAGTGCTCTCAATGTTGCGTTGGTTAGGAAGGTGAAGGATGTGGACGAGGCACTCAGGAACAAGGAGGAAGAAATTAAGTGGAAATTGATGCAGGCATTTTCGGATGTTGGTAAACGTGTGCAGTCGTTGGAGACATGTAAAGATCAACAAATTTGGCTTGTGAAAAAGACTATAGAGAAGGCTGACGCTTTCTTAGACAGATCATTTTACACGGAATATATATACAAAATTTTGGCGTCTTTCAATCAGATAGAGAGTGAAGTTAAGAATGTCTATAAAAGCTTGAATGCTAATAAAGGGGTGCTTGTCACCTTAGTTGGTGAGGCTAGGAGTCTCTCGGGTGCGATTAAAAATGGAGTTAAAAAAGGTTCTGACAGCCGAGGCGATCTCAGCTTACAGCATCAGTGGAGTGATTTCAAAGAACATGTTACAACGCTTGTTAAGGAACTCAACGGTACGGATCGCGGTCATCCAGGTCCCAATATAAATGGGCTATTTCACGATATTGAGTACGGTATCGAGACGTATGCCAAACAGTTCGAGAATACGAGGAATGGTGAGACGGGATTCAATGGTTTAGTGCAAAAATGGCTGACGGAGCTATTGCAAAGTGTAACGATTACTGCCGCGCTGGGAGATTACGTTAAGGATAACAAGAAGGCGAACATGGAAACCATTTTTGACAACGTAGAGGAGGGAATTATGGAAATTGCTAAGGCGATTGCTGGGTTGCTTAGTACAGAGATTGAGGCTGCCATTGGAGCAGCAACTGCTGCAGCTAAAAGCGGCGAAAACGGGATAGAGAGGTACGTTAATGCTATCAGTGCTTGCTGCAGTACATTTGCAGGAAGGCTTGAAGCGAGAATAACCGAAGACAACCCAGTAGCTTCCACAGGTACTAAGTATGCTCTTTTCCGTGACATAGCCACAGCAATGGATACTTCGATTAAGAGGACAACGAAGACGCCAATCAATAAAGACAAATCTCAACTATCGCACACTATAGAACTCTTACTCCACAAACTAGTTGTCGCTGCGAAACAAACAGGGACAGAACTTTTGGAATTCACCGGTATGGCCAATGAACTTGATGTAGACTCTGACGGTAAGCAGCGGTATGATCTTGGCAAAAATCTCAACGATGCTATGGATAAGGTTGGAGGGATTTGGGCGCAGCTCAAAAGCGGCGCTGGACATCAGATTGACACAGCATTGGACTTGGTGATTGCTAAGATTGGTGATCTTGAAAAATTGTTACAGAATACAAATGGTCAAATAAGCTTAAAGATTGAAGACATTCAAGATAACATAAACAGGCTTGAAAAACTGCAAAATCGTAGAGAAGATGGACGCAACAGAGAAAGTGATGTGGTCATAGACAGGAAAGGAGAGGAGGCCGATAGGCTTATGAAAGAGTTGAAAATAGACCTCAAGCACAAACTCAACGAAATTACTGTAGCTGTAAGCAATGCGGGTTACGCATTAGACACCGCCATTCAATCACTCCTAACCACCCTCAACAAATCTAAAGATCTATGTTTACAATCCGTCACCTCCGCCTTCACCACCGTCACCTCCGAGGTCCGCGCCCTCTTCTCCGACGCCCACAAAGCCGACCTGGCTGCGCTCAAGACGCTCGTCGACGGGCAGAAGGCGGAGATTGAGAGGATCATTGAGCATGATAAACATAATGGTCTGAAAGGTCTGTTGATTGATAAAATTAAGGAGGAAACGCACAGTAAACTTGATGACTTTATAAGAATCGCTGCTACTCCAATTGCGCATGGTGCTCACCAGTCCCAGTTGTTCACGGAAATGTCAGAGAAATTCCAGTGGTATTCTAAATCCATCTTAGATTACATCAGATTCCAGCTGCGAACTCCTCCAAAAATCCCGGGGCAGGAATCAGAGCCCAGCGAGGTGTCCATAAAGGTTGGAAGCATCAGACTCAGTCTTGACAGATTGCTCGACCACCTCGAAAAACCGAAATTATACGCCTACGATCACAAATTCGTCGACTTACTCAAAGATCTTAATGACCTCGTTACCGCTTTACACCCCTCATCTTTCGCCGACTCCCCCTCCCCCCTCCTCGCCCCCCTCAAGACCGGCCTCTCCGCCTTCACGCAGCAACTCGGCCACGCGTACGTGAACAGGTATAGTGGGAAACAATTCCGGGGTCAATTGGTTGAAACTAAGCAAACTAACGTTATGAAAGATGGCAGAACAACCAATGAATCAAAAGAGGATTTAACCCCTGAGGGCCGGAACTGCGCCAAGGTCTGCCTGACGATAGTGGAGATGGTCTATGATGCTTTTGAAGAATTGAAAAAGAAATGCAGTAACGATTGGTACGGCAAACAAATTAATGCCATTAGTAGTTTAGGTGGTTATCTTAAGCGGAACGGCTATATTGTTTCGACTGGTTCCTCCAAGCAAGACGGGGAGTTGCGCAATACGGGTGACATGATGGGTCAGCATATTATCAAAAATCTCATTGGCGCAATCACAGGCAGCGAAGGAAATGGGCATCTTCAAAAGTGTAAGGACGATGACAAAAACAACTCAGAAGAAAAAGTCACGCAAGTTGCATCGCCAGCACAGGTCAATGTCATGGCCATACTCAAATGCCTGTTCAGACACATCCGACAATATAATGAGGTCGGTCACTTCGTAATTCACTCTAAACCTAAAACGCCTTGCAGTATATACGAAATGTTGGTATGGTTCACAGGGCTTACGTATAACAGAGCCTATCAAGCGTTGCAAGATGACGGTTTCACAGGCCTACTTGTGAAGACTAAGAACCATGTAGTAGAGAGGGACGACGACTTTGAAGTCGAATACGTCGACAAGTCATCCTACTACATAGAAGCGTACCCACAGAAAATCACGTACGAAGAAATTATGAAGTCGATCAATGACATGTGCACCAACTCCCATGAGCTGCTCACCACCATCCTCGGCACA
>NW_012237279.1:0-5608 GCF_000981445.1 Babesia bigemina
CATTCCAACCTTTAAGTAGATGGTAGTAGAATGAGAACATGTCGTCCAAGGTCCGCGGAGCTCGCTGTAACAAGCACGTAAGTGAGGCGCAGATTGCAGCCAAGGGTGTATTAGGTGTACCGCAGAAGGCTGCTAAAGCATCTGCGAGATGCGATCCTTTTTTTGTATGTGACGCCGTTACACTGATATCTGCAAAGCCCATTGGAGTTTTGCATGGTATGCCACGATGGTTTGGCGCTTCGCAAGTTAGTTTGCAATTGGGTGTTTTGAAGGGGTGAGGGAGAAACCCAGGCAGACCATCCTCCAAGAATGACTGCAGAGGCGACTTTATGCCACACTTCGGGTGTTGCTCACACGTTTGGTCAGCGTTTTGGTTACACTTTTGGGCACCTCTTTGGTTGGCAATTAGGTCAGCGCATTGTATCTCATTGCACTCCCATGACGAACCGCCCACGTGCCGACCATAATAACAATCACGCCACGATACAGCGTTTGATGCACGATGACACTGAACGTATATGAAGTAGAGTTGATTATATAGTCTAATCAGTATTTCTATGCATAGGTCTAGACACTTTGACGGATTACTTGGATATGACAACTTGTCCGGGTTCGTATTGAAATCACAGGCGTAACGACCACCTGCGTGTCCGTGGCCTAGTATTGCACACAATACCTCATACGAATGATGGCATACCTCCATAAGTGTGGTCGAGAGATTTGCAACGCTGACTTCATGTGGATAAGCTGGCAATGCGTCGGCAGTTTCGTCAACGAAGGATACGTCCTCACTGTCTGCTGGCGCAGATTGTTCACCCTTATCGAACAAATCGCTAAATGCGTTAAGCGATAGTTGCGGGTACACTTGATTATATGTTAAGCCACAGAGCCATGAGAGCATCTGGTAAATGTTGCATGGCAGCTTAGATGACTGTACAGTTGGTAGGTGACAGACAGTGTAGTATTGATTTACATGTTGGAAGATGCACGCTATTATATCGATTAGTCCGAAGTTGTACCGTTTCCTATTTGGTCTGCACTGCTTAAGATGTTCATTATAGTGCGCGTTTTGAATATTTTGCGTAAGGTGACCAAGTATGTTTCTGCCCATCATTTTAGCAGAGCACTGAACCTCGCCATCCTGCCTACCATTCTCACTGCCTAATTTATACCCGCATTTTTGCAGTAGATCACCTAGCGTGTTTTCCTTGTCATCAGAAGATGCGTATATTTTGAGCCCCCGCAACACAGTCTTTTCAGTCAACTGCGTATACAACTCAGTCAGGTCATCGGAAAGCATCTTTTGAATTGTCAAGAAGACTTTCACACCATTTCTGCTTTCCTCAGGTGCTTTGTCCGTAAAAGTACCATCCCACGTAATTCCTTTCGCACAGTCATAAGAGGATATGTATGCCTTCCTCATCTCGTTAACGAAACCGCGCAGACCAACACGTATGCCATCAAGGATGGCAGTGTTCGGATCGGCAAAATCTTGCGGCGTGAGACCATTGACAGCGTTCATCAGCTCATCGAGTAGACCGGGTATCTTATAGTCATAATAATTCTTGTCGGTGATGTGTTTGAGTACGTTGCCAAGCGCGGTGTACACAGCTGTGAGCTTCGATGCGTAGGGATCCGGTGTCTTCGGGAGGGAAGGATTCTTCTTTCTGTTCTCTTCATCGTTACGCCTAGTGATCTCCTGCTGGAGGTAATGGTTTATTGCGGTGAAAAAATTGTTGAAGGCGAAGGACAGATCACGGACACTTTTTGTCTCCTTTTTAGGAACGATGTTTTCGTTGAAGCTGTTGTAGAGTTTCTCCATGAAACCCTTGAATCCGATATGCTTGTCATTTTCTATGGCGTCCGGCAGTTTCTCTAACTCCGACTGCAGCTTGGCGACAAATTGCTGTAGCAACAGCTTGACGACCGTCACGTGGCTCTGGACGATGCGTGAGGCGAGCTCCTTTTTGACGACATTGACTTCGCAGGTGACGAACTGGGTGACCCTTTTGACAAGTTCGTCTTCCAATTTGGGAATGTCACCAAGTAACCTACGGGCGTCAGTGATTGCACCGGTGTCGAGGTTGCTTTTCAGCTCATTTAGCTCATGCGCAATTTTTTTAATGCTGTCATCTGCACGCTTGCTACCTTTTACATAATCCGCGAAATGCGTATCTTTCAACACTTTCAGCGTTGTGTTTGCGTTGTACGCTGGCACCTTAATTGCTTCGCAGAGGTCGTGGAGTCTGGTTGTAACCTCGTTGAAATGGGTGTCGGCTTGACTACTCATTTCGTCGATTTTGGACAAAGCCTCCTCCACTTTTGTCTTAATCGCACCGATCGCCGCGGGGAGGGTGCCTGCTGCTTTGATGGCGTCGAAGTCAGGGTCGGAAAGGGCAGTCAGGTGTTGTTGGTCGACGTAGGTATTGTATTCGTTGAACGTTTTCGTTGTTTCAAGCGTCACTTTGTTATCAGCCTCCGTTGGAAAATGTTTTTTCAGCTCTTCAGTCACATCGTTGATCGCCTCCTTAATACCCTTTACCTTCTCCTGAACAGCATCCTTCACCTTATACAAATCCCCTTTAAGCGCCTCGTCCATCTTCTTCACATCCGCAAGCGCCAGCTTTACTGTTTCCGCAACGTTCTCTTTTGCCTTCTGTCCTGCAGCCAACAACTCCTCCGCTTTTCCTTTCAACTGCAGTGCGGCGGCCTCGACATTCTGCCTGTTTGCCGACATGGGATTCTCATTCACTTCCCTCAATATACTTTCAACCTGCGCGTGTGCCGACTTAACGTCGGCATCTGCTTTCTTAATCCATTCCTGCAACTTGCTGACATACTGCTGCAAACTGGAAAAAATTGTCTCCAGCTTTTTCAAAATCTCCGAAACCCTTCTCTTCAACTCCGCGACTAGCGAACTCACATCATTCTTAACTTTTTGGTTTACCACTTTTTTCAAGTTTTCTGCGGAATCTTCGAGCAGCTTTATAACCGCGTCGTAGTTCTCGCGTTCCTTTTTGGACATCGCCTCAACACGTGCAGTCTCAAGCTGAATACGCTCACGCGTAGTTTTTACACTGTCACGCAATTTATAATTAAGATCATTAATATGCTTAGTTAACTTAGTAAGTTTGGTGTCAAATGACTTTGCGCTGCTTATGCACGCATCTCTCAACTTATCAACGGGCGAGACAATCTTGCCGATTTCTTCTGGAGTCATGATTTTCAAGTCCGTTTTATCTGGAATGCTAGTAATTGACTTGGTATACTCGTCTCTCACCTTACCTAATAGTTCATTAATCGGTTCACTTACCTTGTCATTTGAGTCTACAACTTTCTCATTGTACTGCTTCACCCTGCTGATGACACGGTCTACGACGCTCTTGAAGCCTTCAACACCTGAACATAATTTGGCATATATTTCACGAATTAAACGGTCTAAAAACATTCGCTAACCTGATTCATAAGGCTGTTTCTCGCTGACATCCTTAAGCACCTGATACAAAAATCCCATCACCCCGTCACACAGCCTATCCAGGTCGGAGTACACAATCCCCTTGCCATTGTAGCCTTTGGATTCAGAGTTGAAGCCGAGGAAAGTTTCGACGCCAGAGCAGAGGTTAGTAAGGATGTTATTAGGGGTGTTATTTGAGGTGTTTTTGAGGTTTTAAATTTTGTCAAATTTCTTGTCAAGCTCCCTAGGCGGCACATGGTCAGGGCAGTGGCAAGAGGTGGAAGAGGGGAAGTGAAGGGTGACAAGGTACAAGTTATTATTGTAGTTTAAAGAGGTCATAGCGGTATTATGGCGAGGTGATTCGAGGGATGTAGAGTGGGTTATGGAGCGATGCGGAGTGGGTTAGGGAGCGATGTAGAGTGGATAAAGGGGCGATGTAGAGTGGGTTAGGGAGCGATGAAGAGTGGGTTAGGGAGCGATGTAGAGTGGGTTAGGGAGCGATGTAGAGTGGGTTAAGGGGCGATGTAGAGTGGGTTAAGGAGCGATGTAGAGTGGATTAGGGAGCGATGTAGAGTGGATAAGGGGGCGATGTAGAGTGGATGATAAACACCACTTAGGTCACCACTGTCATCGCTGCCGTGACAATGTCATCGCTGCCGTGACCATGTCATCGCTGCCGTAACCATGTCATCGCTGCCGTGTCCATGTCATCGCTGCCGTGACCATTGACTTGGTCAATTGGTTGGTTATGACATTGGTCAGCACTTTGGTCATGGCATTGGTCACCACTTTGGTCATGGCATTGGTCAGCACTTAGGTCATGGCATTGGTCAGCACTTTGGTCAGCACTTTGGTCACCACTCTGGTCATGGCATTGGTCAACACGTTGGTCAGCACATTGGTCAGCACTTTGGTCACCACTCTGGTCATGGCATTGGTCAGCACATTGGTCAGCACTTAGGTCAGCACTTTGGTCAGCACTTTGGTAAGGTGCTAGGTCACCTCACTGCTCATGCGATTGGTCATCAACACAATCGTTACTTTGTCTATAACATTAGATGTCAGTTGGCAGTTAGGTTGTTTTAATCAGCTGCGCAGTAGATACCGCACCCTGTGGAACGGCCGGATGCGGAAGTAGATCATGGCGCAGATGACGATGAAGATGAGGGCGACGGCGGCGATGATGTAAGGAACGGGGGTGGATGAAGCAGAGGGGCCGGTGGAATGCTGTAGACCGGTGTGCTGCTCTACGCTGGGGAGAGAGGAGGGACCGGAAGAACGAAGGGTTTGGGCTTCACGCTGGGATTGAAGTTCGGCTTTATGACGTTCATATCTACAACAGTAACATAGGCATGTGCCCTTGTTACACTCTCCACATCCGGCAGGATCGCATTCCGCCGCTCCACTTCGGCGATTTTGGTAGAAGGTACGACATTGAAAAAAGCATGAACTACATTGTTTACAACACAAGTAACAGCAATAACAATTGTTTCCGGTACATCGTTTGTTACACTTACAATAACCCATCTTCCCCTCTCCCTCCCAGTCCCCTCAACCTGCAAACATATCAATCACTCAAGCAGCACTCACCTACTGCAACACTACCACTGCCGCTCCCAGTCCCCTCAACCTGCGAACATATCAATCACCTATGCAAGCACTCACCAACTGCAACACGTAACACTGCCGCTCCCTGTCCCCTCAACCTGCAAGCATGTCAATCACCTAGCAACGCACTCACCAACTGCAACGTACCACTGCCGCTCCCAGTCCCCTTAACCTGCAGACATCAATCACTCAAGCAACGCACTCACCAACTGCAACACTACCACTGCCGCTCCCAGTCCCCTCAACCTGCAACCATATCAATCACCTAGCAACGCACTCACCAACTGCAACACGTACCACTGCCACTCCCAGTCCCCTCAACCTGCAGACATATCAATCACCTAGCAACGCACTCACCAACTGCAACACTACCACTGCCGCTCCCAGTCCCCTCAACCTGCAACCATATCAATCACCTAGCAACGCACTCACCAACTGCAACACGTACCACTGCCACTCCCAGTCCCCTCAACCTGCAGACATATCAATCACCTAGCAACGCACTCACCAACTGCAACACTACCACTGCCGCGCCCAGTCCCCTCA
>NW_012237280.1:0-2709 GCF_000981445.1 Babesia bigemina
GAGGCAGCCAGACGAGGCTTACAACACGCAGCACTGCGTCACACCACGTCGAAGCTGTCATCCACTAACACTGCTTCACTGCCGTGCCCTAGCTGCCTTCCCTCCGGTGCCTCGACTGCCACGCCCCCAGTCCGCGCACCCCGCCCGCAGGCGTCACGCACCGGAGCCCGGCACAACGGGCGGATGTGGGCTAGGATAGGGAGGCAACACAGGCACGTAACCACACCAATGTGGCACCAGCGCGACACTGGCGGGGTCTGGCGTGCCGTACAGCCGCAGCTGCAGTTGGCCGTGGCGGCTCACCAGGCGTGCCGGCGGCGGCGCTCCCGGACTGCCCGGATGCGTGTCGGTGGATGGGACATATAGAGCAGCTATACCGCGACACCAGGTCACATCATGTGCTGCGCTGCGCCTGCCGCGGTCTGGCGATGTCACACCCAGTGACTCCACCCGGCGCCACAGACTTACACCAGGCGTGCCGGCGGCGGTGGATGCCGGGGTAGCAGCTGGTCGAGTGCCAGCAAGTGTTATTATAGCAAGTGTGGTGCCAGGCAGCCTCGGTCACAGCTATCGTCGTCTCATGACGCCTGGTGCCACCGCCAGTGCCCGCGACCCGCCTGCCTCAGAGCCCGTCCGCAGCGGTGTAGGCGTGGCGGCGGTGGCGGCAAGGTGACGGGTGGTGGGAGCCAGGCCATCACAGCCACATAGAAGTGCGTACCATACTACGTCCTATAGCTATTAAGTGCCGGCAGTGCATTGAGTTGTGGTATCTGCTACGCCCCGTATCCGCTGACACGGCGGCTGCGCGGCGCCGGCGGGCGTGGAGCGAGGCAGACAGACAAGGGATACAACACGCAGCACTGCGCCAAACCTGGTCCAATCTGTCATCTGCCAGCAGTGCTTCACTGCCGTGCCCTAGCTGCCATCCCTCCGGTGCGTCGACTGCCACGCCCCCAGTCCGGGCACCCCGCCCGCAGACCTCACGCACCGGAGCCCGGCACAACGGGCGGATGTGGGCTAGGATAGGGAGGCAACACAGGCACGTAACCACACCAATGTGGCACCAGCGCGACACTGGCGGGGTCTGGCGATGTCTCCCCCAGCGACTCCACCCGGCGCCACAGACCCTCACCAGGCGTGCCGGCGGCGGTGGATCCACAGGTAGCAGCTGGTCGAGTGCCAGCAAGTGTTATTATAGCAAGTGTGGTGCCAGGCAGCTCCGATGACAGTATCGTCGTCTCATGACGCCTGGTGCCACCGCCAGTGCCCGCGACCCGCCTGCCTCAGAGCCCGTCCGCAGCGGTGTAGGCGTGGCGGCGGTGGCGGCAAGGTGACTGGTGGTGGGAGCCAGGCCATCAGAGCCACGTCAACGTACGTACCATACTACGTCTTATAGCTATTAAGTGCCGGCAGCGCAATGAGTTGCGGTATCTGCTAGACCCCGGTGCTGCTGACACGGCGGCTGCGCGGCGCCGGCGGGCGTGGAGCGAGGCAGACAGACAAGGGATACAACACGCAGCACTGCGCCAAACCTGGTCCAATCTGTCATCTGCCAGCACTGCTTCACTGCCGTGCCCTAGCTGCCATCCCTCCGGTGCCTCGACTGCCAAGCCCCCAGTCCGGGCACCCCGCCCGCAGGCGTCACGCACCGGAGCCCGGCACAACGGGCGGATGTGGGCTGGGGTAGAAGGCAAGACAGGCACGTAACCACACCAATGTGGCACCAGCGCGACACTGGCGGGGTCTGGCGATGTCACACCCAGTGACTCCACCCGGCGCCACAGACCCTCACCAGGCGTGCCGGCGGCGGTGGATCCACAGGTAGCAGCTGGTCGAGTGCCAGCAAGTGTTATTATAGCAAGTGTGGTGCCAGGCAGCTCCGATGACAGTATCGTCGTCTTATGACGCCTGGTGCCACCGCCAGTGCCCGCGACCCGCCTGCCTCAGAGGCCGTCCGCAGCGGTGTAGGCGTGGCGGCGGTGGCGGCAGGGTGACGGGTGGTGGGAGCCAGGCCATCAGAGCCACGTCAACGTACGTACCATACTACGTCTTATAGCTATTAAGTGCCGGCAGCGCAATGAGTTGCGGTATCTGCTAGACCCCGGTGCTGCTGACACGGCGGCTGCGCGGCGCCGGCGGGCGTGGAGCGAGGCAGACAGACAAGGGATACAACACGCAGCACTGCGCCAAACCTGGTCCAATCTGTCATCTGCCAGCAGTGCTTCACTGCCGTGCCCTAGCTGCCATCCCTCCGGTGCCTCGACTGCCACGCCCCCAGTCCGGGCACCCCGCCCGCAGACCTCACGCACCGGAGCCCGGCACAACGGGCGGATGTGGGCTAGGATAGGGAGGCAACACAGGCACGTAACCACGCCAATGTGGCACCAACGCGACACTGCCGCGGTCTGGCGATGTCACACCCAGTGACTCCACCCGGCGCCACAGACCCTCACCAGGCGTGCCGGCGGCGGTGGATCCACAGGTAGCAGCTGGTCGAGTGCCAGCAAGTGTTATTATAGCAAGTGTGGTGCCAGGCAGCTCCGATGACAGTATCGTCGTCTCATGACGCCTGGTGCCACCGCCAGTGCCCGCGACCCGCCTGCCTCAGAGCCCGTCCGCAGCGGTGTAGGCGTGGCGGCGGTGGCGGCAAGGTGACTGGTGGTGGGAGCCAGGCCATCACAGCCACATAGAAGTGCGTACCATACTACG
>NW_012237281.1:0-17996 GCF_000981445.1 Babesia bigemina
GGAGCGATGTGGAGTGGGTTAAGGGGCGATGTAGAGTGGAAAAAGGGGCGATGTAGAGTGGGTTAAGGGGCGATGTAGAGTGGGTTAAGGGGCGATGTAGAGTGGGTTAAGGGGCGATGTAGAGTGGGTTAAGGGGCGATGTGGAGTGGATTAGGGAGCGATGTAGAGTGGGTAAAGGGGCGATGTGGAGTGGGTAAGGGGCGATGTAGAGTGGATAAGGGAGCGATGTAGAGTGGGTTAAGGGGCGATGTAGAGTGGGTTAGGGAGCGATGTAGAGTGGGTTAGGGAGCGATGTAGAGTGGATAAAGGGGCGATGTAGAGTGGGTTAGGGAGCGATGTAGAGTGGGTTAGGGAGCGATGTAGAGTGGGTTAGGGAGCGATGTGGAGTGGATAATAATCACCACTTGTAACCATGTCATCGCTGCAGTGAATATATGACCACTTGTGACCATGTCATCGTCGCCGTAACCATGTCATCGTCGCCGTAACCATGTCATCGCTGCCGTGACCATGTCATCGCTGCCGTGGCCATGTCATCGCTGCCTAACCATGTCATCGCTGCCTAACCATGTCATCGCTGCCGTGACCATGCCATCGCTGCCGTGACCTTGTCATCGCTGCCGTAACTGATAACTTGGTCAGGTGCTTGGTCAGCACATTGGTCATAGCATTGGTCACCACTTTGGGCAACACGTTGGTCACCACTCTGGTCATGGCATTGGTCAGGTGCTTGGTCAGCACCTCGGTCAACACGTTGGTCAGCACTTAGGTCAACACGTTGGTCACCACCTTGGTCACCACATTGGTCACCACGTTGGTCAGCACCCTGGTTATGGCTTTGGTCAGCACGTTGGTCACCACTTTGGTCAACACATAGGTCAGCACTTTGGTCAGCACTTTGGTCAGGTGCTTGGTCATGGCATTGGTTAGGTGGTAGGTCAGCCACTAGATCAGCACATAACCCACGTGTTAACTACTACACAATCACATACAAAGATTAATGAGTGATACAACAGATTAAAGCACAATTCATAAGTTAGGTGAGTAGGTGATATGCTAGGTGAGTGTAGATAGTGAACACGTGAGTACGATTATGGCTGCAGATAAAACACCCTGCCCAGTTTGTTAACACGTGCAGCGGCGAGTAGTGATTGAGCAGCAATGCGATGTGATGAGGGTGAGTGCAAGTGAGATTTGATGTGGAGCAGGTCGAGGCGGATGACCATGATGTGGAGCAGGTAGAGGAGGGAAAGGAGCCAGAGGGTTAATACAGTGATCGAGAAATTAAATCTGATAGCCCATAAGAAGTTGTCGATTTGCCCGCGTAGTGTGATGAGTACAGACTTCTCTCCTAGCATCAATTTTAACGCTTCGCAGAAATCTTTGCACGTTCGTTTGGTCATGTTGGTGTTACCTGCGCCACTAAGAGCCCAGGTATTTCCGAATGATAAACCGTATCTATACAGAGTTGGATTGGCGTCCCGGCAGTTGACAATCGATTTGCATTTTCTATGGTGGTGCACGTTGAGTGATTTGCCTACTGTTGTGTCACGTGTGTAGTCCACTGAGCACTGCTCAACACAGCTTTTGTCATGGCATTTGGTACCGGAAGAACCGCACTTCTTGCAGCAGTCGTCATACAATTTCTTTAGCAAATCGTAAAAGGTTTCTGTGATATAGACTATCCACGAGAGGTGATTTGCCTTATGTTCGGAAGAATAAATGCTAAAGTTGTTCGACGTCAGTGGCTTAAGGTAGAGTCCACATGTTTTAACCGACTCCGATTTGCACGTTGATATGCTGCACAGATTACCGTTCGTGTGGTTCTCGTGATCCATCTTACCAAACATAATACTAGGGTTAAACCCGTATTCGTGGCCGAAATATGCTTCCTTCACCGCATCATTGAAAGATACTTGGGTACGGTTCTCGCCACCTTTGCGCTTATAAAACCCTCCCTCCCAGTTTGTAAAGTAACCATGGAAGAATGCGAAAATGTCACCCAGAGTCTGAGGAGGCTGTTGCAACAAACATACGAAGTAACCGCAAAGTTTAGTTAGACATGAATCTTTATTACCACAGAAACTGCTGAGAACATCCATGAGGTATGCGCCTCTCTGAGTATGCGATGCAGCGTTGCTAATGTCGGCAAAGCCCATCGGCGTTTTGCAAGGAATTCCTCTGTGATTCGAAACGGTGCATTCCCATTTACAACCCGGTTTAGTGAACGAATGTGGTAGAAAACCGGGCAAACCGTCTTCTAAGAAAGATTGAAGCGGCGACTTTAGTCCGCAGTTGGGATGTTGGTCACCCTTTTGGTCGTGTATTTGGTCACGTGTTTGCTTACACTTTTGGTCACACGTTTGGTTGAGGCATTGCTTATCGTTGCACCTCCAATCCGACCCACCTACGTACCTGCCGTAGTGGCAGTCGTACCAACCGCTCAGTTCAGTAGCGTTGCGACATTGTCTGAAGAGGAAATAGAGTTGCTCATAGAGCCTGTTCAATACATCAACCAACATATCAAAGCACTGTGCGGGGGCAGCCGGGTACTGTAAATTGAAGGAGTTGTTCGAGAACTCGCACCCATATTTACCGCCAATGTGACCGTTGCCAAGAATTGTGATAAGCAATGCGTACGATTCGGCGCATACATCACGAAGTGCGGTTGTCAAGTGGGCAGGTTGGATTGTAGTTGTGCCAGCTAGGCTCAGTCTCGAAAAATCAATATTTTTGTACGGCTCATTTTCAAGGTCTTCAGGTTTTTTAAACAATTCTTTAAAATACTGACACAGTGGCTCATAGACTGCATTGAACTGTAAGCCGGAACACCACGCAAGCATTTCGTAAACGGAAGACGGCGTCCTCGGTTTCGCAATATGAGTGAAGTGACAAACATTAAAGTATAGTACGAGGTGTCCGTGCAGCTTCTGTAAAAGACCGTCTTCCTCCTCATGTTCAACCACTATATGAACACCGCCAGACGACATGGCGGTCGGAGGAGTTTTAGTTGTGTTGATCAATTTCCCTTTAATGTTATTCATGAGACGATCGTGAATATGTACGCCACAGAAGTTTTCTTTGTTCTTTAATTCAGCGTCGCTGATCTCAGCACTTGTCGGAACGTCGTAGCCTGCAGTTTTAAGGAAGTCGCCAAGACCATTATTATTATGTAAATTAATGCTAAGGTTATAATGATCCCCTGTGACGTTAGTGTTCGTCAGTAGCTCCTCGAATTCAGATAGGAGCATAGGGATAATGGTCAACGCTATTCTTGCGCAATTCATGGCTTCGTTGGTGGGATCGCCTTGCGCAGCTGGATGAGGAGGTGTCTTTTCCCAGACGATTGGATTATTGCCATCATATGCATTGATGTAGGCGTACTGTAACTCTCTACAAAAATATGTCATGCCATCCTTAATTATGTTGAGAAGAGTGGGATGATTTCCTTCGCCGAATGTATCGGCGCTTAACTGCTTTACAGCATTGATGAGTGACTGAGAATTCACTTCAAAGTTGTGATTGAATGTTTTAAGTTCAGCGAGTAACTTTACAACTTTACTTCTAATGGTATCAACCCTGGTTGCATAAGGGTCTTGGACCTGGGTTCCTGGATTCTGACGTAGAGTCTGTGCGCTTCTTGGTCTTATTTCTTCATCGACATATTCAAATACCCCTTCAAAAAAGTTTAATACTTTCGTACCTAAATCGTATAACTTCATGCCATTGCTAAGCTCAACTGGCGTCGAACCCTTCAAACGGTTGGTGATCCCATCCTTCAATATAGTCAAGAAACCCTTCACCCCGCTCCCCCTATCCTCCTCAATTACCCTTTCAATCTCCGCCAACTGCGTCGTGACAACGGTCTCCAGCGCGGTCAGCTCGGCCTGCTTCTGCTTCGCGAAGAGGGATTGGACTTGGGAGGTGAGGGCGGAGAAGGCGTTTTTAACAGCCGAAAGAGCGAATATTCGTAGGTTCTCAACTGCTGCTTTAGAAGCTTGTTTTGCGCCGGTTAATGCGTTACTAAGTTTGTCAATCGCAGATTGTAGATATCTGTTGGCAGATATGATACCCTGATCAATGTCACTTATCCGCCTTTGAATATTTCTGCAGCGATTATCCAATAAATTCAGCATTGCATCAGTTTCTTTTCGAGCGAATTCCACAGCTGCCGGTAGACTCTCCAACTCTGTTACTGTCGCAAGCGCTGTGTCAATGGCTTGTTGGATAATGCCCGTTTTTATGGTGGTGAACTCATCTTCAGTCATTCTCGTAAGTCTTTCATGAATATTAGTGACGCTTTTCCTGAGACCGTAATGCATTTTTTCGTTTTTCTTCAGCATGTCGTCTAGCTCAGTCAAAAGTATCAGGACACCTTTCTCTCCATCGTCCAAAAAGGATGCAGGACGATTGACCAACGTGCTGAGCTTTTCGAGCTGATCTTCTATAGTTTTCAATTGTTTTCCTACTTCAGTTATATCTGCTGCGCCATTTTTGGTTGTGTCAGTTACGGCTTTCTCGCCATCGGCGGTAAAAGATGATAGTGTATCGCTAGTGATGGCTGCAATAGCTTCCTTGTACTCTCCGTGTGCACCCTTGACATTATCACTTACACCGCGAGATGGAGAGCCGTAACCGGTCATATCAGCGGGTTTAAACTCTATTCTGCTGTCTCCTTCGTCAAAACCATCCTTATTCAAAGGTGCCTTGATTCCCTCAATCATGCCTCTTAGCATACCGTTGCGGTTACCAAATTTCATTGTTTGCACGTAATAATTGTTCATGAATTGCTCATCATATTTAATAGTGTTTTTCGGATTTTTAATGACACTTTGCAATTCATTTTCGATGTCCAGCTTGAGTTTGTTGACAAATTCGAGGCTTTCTACTTCGGGAAGTGGAAGTATGGATGACAATTTAAGTTCACTATGAAGAGCCCTCAAAGCTTCAATTACATTCTTGGATCTGTCAGCTTGAGAAGAGGCGAAAAGTTTCTTGACCTCACCTGTCAAAGATGCATAAAGACCTGTACGAGCTAGATTATTATGACCCACCTCAAAAGCCTTCTGTGCGGCTTTTAGAATTGCAATTATTTGCGTGTCTATGTAACGATTGATCCCATCTCTAATCTTATTCCTCACATTCTCCAAATCTGTTTTCACATGCTCATCCAAAGCTGTGAGACTATTGTCCTTTCCATCCAAAGCTTCTTTCACCGCCGCAACAACCTCTATTTTAATCGTTTGCAGCCGTTCCCTGTACGCTTTTTCAATATGTTCGACAGCAGTCGTCACCTTTGCCACCAAAGCACCAACTCCCCGCCGCGCCGATTCATATGCTTTCAGAAGCCTCTCAGCTTTAGTTTTCAATGCAACTGCATTGGTCTTAATTAAAACATGTTTCCCACTTTCTGTCTTTATGTCAACTCTCATTAGTATTTCTTTACATTTATTCATAGCATATTTCACTACGTCCGCCGCACTGGAATTCCACTTGGCCAAATCCGCAGCTTCTCTTCCAAGTTCCTTACCAACTGCCAACAACTTCGACCTGATTTCATTAATGTCTGTTCGAAGCTGCGGTTGGACGCTAGTAGAATCCACCATCACCAACTTCTCTCTCACGTCATAGAATCTTCTATTGATTTGCTCCCTGTACGTTCCATTGAAATTCTCAGTTAATTCTTCAGCCAAGTCCAAGGCTTCATCCATTGCATTCCTGACCTTGCCAAATTCATCATGTTTGGTCTGAGAAAGTTCATTGAAGGCTATCTCAATATCATGAAACTGACTTGTCAAATTACTATCAAGCTTCTTGGTTTCATCATTAATGGCTTTATTCAGTATGCGTTTTTGCTCTGTCAACCCGCTGTCCACGGCCTTGGCTTCTTCCATAACATCCGGTCTGTTTGCTACATCTTGAAAAACATTCGCTGCCTGCGACACCAATTTCATGGCGCATTGAAGCTTACCTCGTAAGTGTTCATCAAGCTGTTTTACAGCGCCGTCTGCATTTGTGGCCGTTCGCAGACACCAAGCAGCTCTGGAAGATACAGCTTTTAACTGACTTTCGAGATTATATTTTTTATTATCTTCGATTTCACGTTTATAGCGCACAATATCAGTCTGTGATAGCGTTTTTAAAATAATGCTGACTCCCTCAGTTCTTGCCGTCATCCCCTCCTCATACCCCTGCAGCCCGCTCTTAACCTTCCCAACGGCCTTCGCAAATCCCGAAACGCCACGTCCCTTGCCTATCGAGGCTTTCAAATCATTAATAGTCTGTGTAATATTAGGATTGTAATGTTCTAACAAGCCTTTACTTCCTTCCAGGCAGCTAAGCAAAAACGCCATCACCCCGTCGCACAGCCTGTCAAGGTCAGAGTACACAATGCCCTGGCCGTCGTAGCCTTTGGAGTCAGAGTTGAAGCCGAGGAAAGTCTGAAGGCCGTCACAAAGGTTATTAAGGATGTTAGTAGGGTTGTTATTTGAGGTATTTTTAGGGTTCAAAATTTTGCCAAATTTCTTGTCAAGCTCCCTAGGCGGCACATGGTCAGGGCAGTGGCAGGAAGTGGAAGGAAGGAAGAGAAGGGTGACAAGGCACAAGTTATTAGAATGATTTATAGAGGTCATAGCGGTATTATGGCGAAGTGATTTGAAGGATGTAGAGTGGGTAAAGGGGCGATGTAGAGTGGATTAGGGAGCGATGTGGAGTGGGTTAGGGAGCGATGTAGAGTGGATTAGGGAGCGATGTAGAGTGGATAAGGAGCGATGTAGAGTGGATAAAGGAGCGATGTAGAGTGGATAAAGGAGCGATGTAGAGTGGCTAAAGGGGCGATGTAGAGTGGGTTAGGGAGCGATGTAGAGTGGATAAGGGGCGATGTAGAGTGGGTAAAGGGGCGATGTAGAGTGGGTTAGGGAGCGATGTAGAGTGGATAAGGGGCGATGTAGAGTGGGTAAAGGGGCGATGTAGAGTGGATAAAGGGGCGATGTAGAGTGAGTTAGGGAGCGATGTGGAGTGGGTTAGGGAGCGATGTAGAGTGGGTAAAGGGGCGATGTGGAGTGGATAAGGGGCGATGTAGAGTGGGTTAGGGAGCGATGTAGAGTTGGTTAAGGAGCGATGTAAGGTGGATAAAGGGGCGGTGTAGAGTGGGTAAAGAGGCGATGTGGAGTGGGTTAAGGGGCGATGTGGAGTGGATAAAGGGGCGATGTGGAGTGGATAAAGGAGCGATGTGGAGTGGGTTAAGGGGCGATGTAGATTGGATAAAGGGGCGATGTAGAGTGGATAAAGGGAGCGATGTGGAGTGGATAAAGGGGCGATGTAGAGTGGGTAAGGGAGCGGTGTAGAGTGGGTAAGGGGCGATGTAGAGTGGGTTAAGGGGCGGTGTGGAGTGGGTTAGGGAGCGATGTAGAGTGGGTTAGGGAGCGATGTAGAGTGGTTTAGGGAGCGATGTGGAGTTGATTCGAGGGATGTAGAGTGGGTTAGGGAGCGATGTAGAGTGGGTAAGGGAGCGATGTAGAGTGGGTAAAGGGGCGATGTAGAGTGGATAAAGGTGCGATGTAGAGTGGGTTAGGGAGCGATGTAGAGTGGGTAAAGGGGCGATGTAGAGTGGAAAAAGGGGCGATGTAGAGTGGAAAAAGGGGCGATGTAGAGTGGGTTAAGGGGCGATGTAGAGTGGGTTAAGGGGCGATGTAGAGTGGGTTAAGGGGCGATGTAGAGTGGGTTAAGGGGCGATGTGGAGTGGATTAGGGAGCGATGTAGAGTGGGTAAAGGGGCGATGTGGAGTGGGTAAGGGGCGATGTAGAGTGGGTTAGGGAGCGATGTAGAGTGGATAAGGGGCGATGTGGAGTGGGTAATAATCACCACTTTGGTCACCATGTCATCGCTGCCGTGTTGATGTCATCGCTGCCGTGTTGATGTCATCGCTGCCGTGTTGATGTCATCGCTGCCGTGTCCATCTCATCGCTGCCGTGTCCATGTCCTCGCTGCCGTGACCGTGTCATCGCTGCCGTGACCATGTCATCGCTGCCGTGACCATGTCATCGCTGCCGTAACCATGTCATCGCTGCCGTGACCATGTCATCGCTGCCGTGTCCATGTCATCGCTGCCGTGACCATGTCATCGCTGCCTCAACCATGTCATCGCTGCCGTGACCATGTCATCGCTGCCGTGACCAGTCATCGCTGCCGTAACCATGTCATCGCTGCCGTGACCATCAACTTGGTCAGCACGTTGGTCAACACGTTGGTCAACACTTTGGTCAGCACATTGGTCATGGCATTGGTCAACACGTTGGTCAGCACTTTGGTCAGCACATTGGTCAACACGTTGGTCAGCACTTTGGTCAGCATCTTGGTCACCACATCAGTTAACTACTACACCATCACATACAACGATTAATGAGTGATTCAAAACATTAGAAAACAATTAGTTGTATAGGTGAGTAGGTGATGCTAGGTGAGTGTAGACAGTAAACACGTGAGTACGATTATGGTTGCAGATAAAACACTTTGCTGAGCTTGCCAACGCGTGCAGCGGCGAGCAGTGATTGAGCAGCGATGCGATGTGATGAGGGACTATGTAAATGCGATTTGATGTGGAGCAGGTCGAGGCGGATGACCATGATGTGGATGAGGTAGAGGAAGGAGAGGAGCCAGAGAGCGACGTTCATCCACAGGAACGGTGCGCGGATGGTGAATAGGAAGTTAGGGATTGTGACGTAGATTAGTTTAGCGAGAGGTGCGTCATGTGCTTCGACATCGCTTATTACTCTGCCCAATGCTGTGCAGAAGTCTTCACAAGTACGCTTATACATTTTGTCTTTCTGACCGCTTAGAGCATGTGGACTACCAAATGTGAAACCTGAAGCATATATAAGCGCATGAGTACTGCGGCACTGTACGATGGAATTGCACGTAGTTCTATGTTTGATATTACTTAAGGCGTCCGGTATCTCTCGGTCGACGGGTTTCTTATATTCATATTTGAATCTCACTTGACAATCTTTGTTACAGCCCTTGTCGTAGCATCGACGCCCCTTCTTGTTGCACTTGTTACAACAATCATCATACAGCTTTTTGAGTAGGTCATAGAAGGTTTCGGTGATATACACAAACCATGATACATAGTCACCGGCGTGCTTCTTAGAGAAGACCATCGTGATGTCGTCACTGATGGATTGTAAGTATGGTCCGCACGGTAGGCCTGGATTTGTGCCATTATCACAAGACGTAAGGCTGAACATATCACCCTTAAGTTTAGGCAGTTTGCCGGGCGCATGACTGTCGTGCTTCTTGGTGTTCTGCAAATGTATGACGTCCAACGTTGTGTCCATATCTCCGAAGTTGGCGTCGCTGACGGCTGCCTCAAACGCATTCTTCTTATGTACCTGACCGGCTTTATCCCAGTTGTACAGGAATTGATGGTAAAACGCGAACATGTCACCCAGCGTCTGCGGAGTCCGGCGCATTAGGCAGTTGAGCATACCACACAGCTGACTGAGTGGCTTATTGGAATCGCCGCACAGCTCTTTGAGAATGTCTTTGAGATGAGAACCTTGCTGGGTATGCGACGCCATGCTTGAAATATCAGCGAATCCCATTGGCGTTTTGCACGGGATACCTCTATGTTTAGTGACAGTGCATTCTAGTTTACAACCTGGCTTTGTAAATTGGTGAGGGAGGAAACCTTGCAAGCCATCCTCGAGGAATGATTGCAAAGGCGATTTAAGGCCACAGGTAGGATGCCTATCACACTTTTGTTCAGCACCTTGGTCAGCCTTTTGGTTGGCCATTTGCTTGCATGGTTGATCACCGATTTGGTTAGGGCACTGCTTGGTATTGCAGCTCCACGCCGATCCACCAATTTCCTTGCCGTACCAGCAGTCTGCCCATCCGCTACTACCGGGGCCGTTGATGCACTGACCGTATACGAAGCGCAATTGGTGGAACAAACGATTCAAGATATCAGCTAGCATGTCCAAGCACGCCCCGTTGTCACTCGGGTAATGTAGCCCATAATGGTTGGTATTGTAGTCGCAAGCGTAGACACTGTTTTCGTGACCATGACCAAGGATAGCGGTGAGCACGGAGTGAGCGTGGGTGCAGACAGCGGAAAGATCATCTGCCATTTCCGAAGCCTTGACAGGTTTGGGGTATGCGTCCAAACAGTTCTCGTCACCGACTTGAACGGGTAGACTGATTCCATCACTTCCATCCGTGATTTCCAGCGTAATCACACCCGTATCACTCTCCTTGGTTTTGTCCTTTGGTTTCTCAAACAGGTCATCAAACCCGTTGAGGTGGAAATCTTGGTAGCGAGGGGAGTAAGGAAAGCCGGCCAGCCATACCAGCATCTTGTGCACGGATGACGGTTGCGTTTTGGCGGAGGTAGTGCCAAGATGACAAGCACGATAATATTGATGGAGATGTTTCATGAGACATTCAAGTACGTCAGATAGGTTAAATGCGTTTTTAGTTGTTTTCTTCGTTAACTCTTCCTTCTCATCACCCTCGTAACACCTTTTGAGATGGCCGTTGCTGTTTGCGCCATTAATCGGTACATTGAGCAAATCATCAAAAATCTTTTGACCGGTCTTGTTCTTATCTAGGTCGCCGTTTTGCTTTTGGGGATCATCGGTGAGGCGGTAGTCACATTGCTGGAGGAAGGCACCAAGTCCATTGACAACTTGTTCCGGCTTTACTCCCGATTTGTACGCAACACCGTTTCTGTTGACCGTCTTCAGATTGATTTTATAGTAAGCCCATCCACCGCCTTCTTTACACCTTTTCGTCAACTCGCTCAAGTCATGTTCCAATATTTCAAATACGGTAAATAACACTTTCGCGCAAGCTTTTCCTTCATCCGTCACCTTTTGTGATTTTGCGTTATATAATAATATATCTTCGTGCCCGTCATACTTGTTCACGTATGCCTTTCCTAGTTCCCATGAGAAATCAGTAAGACCCGCACGTAAGGCATCAAGTAGTTCTGGGTGACGAGGATTGTTGTTTTGAGTATGGGTCAGATGAGACAAGGAAGCGTGAAGATTAGTGAGTTTTGTTTTGAAAGTATAGTCGAAGGTGTAAGTTCTAGGTGCCTTAACTTCTGTCTTTAGATAAACAAGCATATCGTCCACCGCGCTTTTAATGTCGTCGACCTGCTTGGACTGATCGTTGGGCTTATTTGCACCTATAAGCTGATACGTTATAAACATTAATATATTATCCAAATATATTTGCAATTTATCGAAAAGAGAACTCATATGCTGCACGGTATGCTGATTTTCAGGTGGCAAGTTCTCTTTAATTTCCTCCAAAGTACTTTGCGCATTGCCTTTCAACCTATTCATTAATTCTTTTAACCCTGTCTTCATGTCTGATTGAATAATTTTATCGATAACATTTTTCTGCTCAAGAGCCAATTTTTTAAGAGCATCTAGACCTGCAATTTTGGAGGTAGCAAACGATAGCCTAACCTGTTTGGTGACATCGTTGAAGCCGTCACGTGTATTTTGAGTCAACTTTGTCTGCAGTTCTAATATGGCTTGTGTGATGTGCTCGTAGGCTTTATCCAACGCTTGCTTAAGGAGGTTTATCGTGTGCGTTACAGCGTCATTAGCTTGATAGGCGGCTTGGCTTATTGCTTTCAGTTTTTTTTGCATTGCTTCTTTCAACTCATCCAATTTAGCTGCTGCCGTGTCCTTTTGCTTATTTATTTCGCCGTCTTCCTTGTTCAATTCGTCTTTCTCTTTCTTAAGATTATGAAGTGATTCAATGTCACCTTTGATATATTCAATCGTACTATCGATTTCACCGCTCGATTTTGTTAACAATTTGTCAAGCTCTGTGATTTTGTCATCGACAGTTGCCAACGCCGATCCGATCTTTTCTCCGCGGCTCTGCTTACTGTTGTCAAACTCCTTGCCAATAAGTTCGACTTTATTTATAGCTTCACTGACGTGTTTGCCGAGATTGTATTCATGATTGTCATCGTCACTTAACATCTGAGCATCAATGCCCGTGAACGACGTAAGTTCGTCGCTAACGTGTTCCGCCTTGGATTGCAGAGCAGTTAGAATAGCAAGTAGCGCATCAGGGAGATGTGATTTGTATGCGGAGGGATTTTTGGATAGGGCTCCTTCCGAAATCAGTCTCCTCTCAATTTCCTTCACTAAGGGATCGGCAAATTTCTCGAATACGCCACCTGTTAATTTCATCTTCTGCCCAAGCGGCGCGACAAATGTTTCTATAACACTTTTGACAGCGGAGATATTTGCAGAGATGTAATCGGCCTCTGATTGTTCTTGCTTCGTGTCTTTAAACGCTTCAACGGCGACTTCAATGACATCGCGCTTAATTGCATTAGTTATAGCAGCAGCGATGATTTTCGTAAGTTTTGTATACTTTTCACCTTGACTCGGGTTGTCGTTGTAGTTCTTGTCTAAATAATTCTGAATCCAGCCCATAACGACTTCATTCCCATTCAATATGTCATCAATCCACTTCTCAACTTTCTTACCAAACTTTGTTGCGTCGCTAAACGTTCCCGCATACGCCCCTACATTAGTGACCATTTCGCCCAGATGACCATTTTTCGTGCGATTTTCATCTACATCATACAGCTCCTTAACGCGTTGTTTTATGTTCTTCATGAGTTGGCCCCAATTTCCGTTTATAGTTTCTTCGCTACCGTCTCCCAGTTTTCCCGCTTGTTCCTTTATACCCGTAAAGTTGTCCCTTGCCTGATTGACTAAATGGTGAAGCACCAATCTGTTTGTCGATATATTTTTATGGAGCGACTTCACTGAATCTTTTATATCTTCAAACCTGGCTAGAATTTTGTTTTTATATTTGTTATCGAAGTCTCTACCGTTGTAACCAAGCAACTCTCGAGAAGCAATTTTCAAAGCATTGTCTAGATGCTTAAACACATCGTTTCTGGCATTTTCTAAAGTTAAAATGTTTTCTCTCACTTTCCACAACTCATCTTCTGATGTTATTTTAAGCGCCTTGTATTGTTTTTCAATTGCCGTTAATATTGCTTGCTCCTTCTCTACCAGTGCCTCATCTAACATCTTGGCCTGCATCGCGATGACATCATTTCCTGCCGATTTTTTCAGAACTTCAATCGCACCATCCATTTTTCCAATTGCTCCATCCATCTTGTTTTTTAATGCTTCATCGAGCCCGTTGTAACCATCATTATTGTTTTTGATCGTCGACATGTGATGAGTAATCTGCTTCACTATATCATTGAATGTTTTGTGAATGGCTTCGCAACCACTGGATTGAGCATTATTTATGTCGGTGGTTTTGTCGTTTATTTTTTCTATTATTAACTCATTTATGTTTTTAATTACATTATTAGTTTTCTCACTCAATTCACCGTCATACCCCTCCAACCACTCCCTCACCTCCGCGACAGCATCCGCAAGCCCAGTACGCCCGGAGCCAATTTTATTATTTAGAGTGTTAAGTACATTTTCAAGTCTCATAGCAAGATGTTGATCGTACGTTTTAACCGCATCATCATCTTTCACCGCACCAAGCACACCACTCAAAAATCCCATCACCCCGTCACACAGCCTATCCAGGTCTGAGTACACAATCCCAGAGCCATCGTAGCCTTTGGAAGCAGAGTTGAAGCCGAGGAATTTTTCGAGGCCAGTGCAGAGGTTATTAAGGAGGTTAGTAGGGTTGTTATTTGAGGTATTTTTAAGGTTTAAAATTTTGTCAAATTTCTTGTCAAGCTCCCTAGGCGGCACATGGTCAGGGCAGTGGCAAGAGGTGGAAGAGGGAAGGGAAGGGTGACAAAGCACAAGTTATTGTGATGGTTAATAGAGGTCATAGCGGTAATATGGCGAGGTAATTCGAGGGATGTAGAGTGGATAAAGGGGCGATGTAGAGTGGATAAAGGGGCGATGTAGAGTGGATAAAGGGGCGATGTAGAGTGGGTAAAGGAGCGATGTAGAGTGGATAAAGGGGCGATGAAGGGTGGATATAGGGGCGATGTAGAGTGGGTAAAGGGGCGATGTAGAGTGGGTAAAGGGGCGATGTAGAGGAGGTTAGGGAGCGATGTAAGGTGGATAAAGGGGCGATGTAGAGTGGATAAAGGAGCGATGTAGAGTGGATAAGGGGCGATGTAGAGTGGGTTAGGGGGCGATGTAGAGTGGGTAAAGGGGCGATGTAGAGTGGGTTAAGGGGCGATGTCGAGTGGGTTAAGGAGCGATGTAGAGTGGGTAAGGGAGCGATGTAGAGTGGGTTAGGGAGCGATGTAGAGTGGGTTAAGGGGCGATTTGGAGTGGATAAAGGGGCGATGTAGAGTGGGTTAGGGAGCGATGTAGAGTGGGTTAGGGAGCGATGTAGAGTGGATAAAGGAGCGATGTAGAGTGGATAAAGGAGCGATGTAAGGTGGGTTAGGGAGCGATGTAGAGTGGGTTAAGAGGCGATGTGGAGTGGGTTAGGGAGCGATGTAGAGTGGGTTTAGGGGCGATGTGGAGTGGGTTAGGGAGCGATGTAGAGTGGGTAGAGGAGCGATGTGGAGTGGATAAAGGAGCGATGTAGAGTGGATAAAGGAGCGATGTAGAGTGGATAAAGGGGCGATGTAGAGTGGATAAGGAGCGATGTAGAGTGGGTAAAGGAGCGATGTAGAGTGGGTTAAAGAGCGATGTAAGGTGGGTTAGGGAGCGATGTAGAGTGGGTTAAGGGGCGATGTAGAGTGGGTTAAGGGGCGATGTAGAGTGGGTAAAGGAGCGATGTGGAGTGGGTTAAGGGGCGATGTAGAGTGGGTTAGGGAGCGATGAAGAGTGGGTAAAGGAGCGATGTGGAGTGGATTAGGGAGCGATGTAGAGTGGGTTAAGGGGCGATGTAGAGGAGATTAGGGAGCGATGTAGAGTGGGTTAGGGAGCGATGTGGAGTGGATAAAGGGGCGATGTAGAGTGGGTTAGGGAGCGATGTAGAGTGGATAAAGGGGCGATGTAGAGTGGATAAAGGAGCGATGTAGAGTGGATTAGGGAGCGATGCAGAGTGGATGAAGGGGCGATGTAGATTGGGTTAAGGGGCGATGTAGAGTGGATAAAGGGGCGATGTAGAGTGGACAAGGAGCGATGTAGAGTGGGTTAGGGAGCGATGTAGAGTGGATAAAGGAGCGATGTAGAGTGGGATAGGGAGCGATGTGGAGTGGGTTAAGGAGCGATGTAGAGTGGAAAAGGAGCGATGTGGAGTGGGTAAGGGAGGGATTTAGAGTGGATAAGGGAGCGATGTAGAGTGGATAAAGGGGCGATGTAGAGTGGCTAAGGGGCGATGAAGAGTGGGTTAGGGAGCGATGTAAAGTGAGTTAAGGGGCGATGTAGAGTGGATAAGGGGCGATGGAGAGTGGGTAAAGGAGCGATGAAGAGTGGATAAAGGAGCGATGTAGAGTGGGTTAAGGGGCGATGTAGAGTGGATAAGGGGCGATGTAGAGTGGGTTAGGCAGCGATGTAGAGTGGATAAGGGGCGATGTGGAGTGAGTTAAGGGGCGATGTAGAGTGGATAGAGGAGCGATGTAGAGTGGATAGAGGAGCGATGTAGAGTGGGTTAGGGAGCGATGTGGAGTGGATAAAGGGGCGATGTAGAGTGGATAAAGGAGCGATGTAGAGTGGATTAGGGAGCGATGCAGAGTGGATGAAGGGGCGATGTAAGGTGGATAAAGGAGCGATGTGGAGTGGATAAAGGGGCGATGTAGGGTGGATAAAGGGGCGATGTGGAGTGGGTAAAGGGGCGATGTAGAGTGGGTTAGGGAGCGATGTAGAGTGGATGAAGGGGCGATGTGGAGTGGATAAAGGGGCGATGTAGAGTGGATAAAGGGGCGATGTAGAGTGGATAGAGGAGCGATGTAGAGTGGATAAAGGGGCGATGTGGAGTGGGTTAGGGAGCGATGTAGAGTGGATTACGGGCGATGTAGAGTGGATTACGGGCGATGTAGAGTGGGTTAAGGCGCGATGTAGAGTGGGTTAAGGGGCGATGTAGAGTGGGTAAAGGGGCGATGTAGAGTGGGTTAGGGAGCGATGTAGAGTGGGTTAGCGAGCGATGTGGAGTGGATAAGGGGCGATGTAGAGTGGGTAAAGGGGCGATGTAGAGTGGATAAGGGGCGATGTAGAGTGGGTTAAGGGGCGATGTAGAGTGGTTAAAGGGGCGATGTAGAGTGGTTAAAGGGGCGATGTAGAGTGGGTAAAGGAGCGATGTAGAGTGGGTTAGGGAGCGATGTAGAGTGGATAAGGAGCGATGTAGAGTGGGTTAAGGGGCGATGTAGAGTGGGTTAAGGGGCGATGTATAGTGGATAAAGGGGCGATGTGGAGTGGTCAAAGGGGCGATGTAGAGTGGGTTAAGGGGCGATGTAGAGTGGGTAAAGGGGCGATGAGGAGTGAGTAAAGGGGCGATGTAGAGTGGATAAGGAGCGATGTAGAGTGGGTAAAGGAGCGATGTAGAGTGGATAAAGGGGCGATGTAGAGTGGGTTAGGCAGCGATGTAGAGTGGGTTAAGGAGCGATGTGGAGTGGATAAAGGGGCGATGTGGAGTGGGTTAGGGAGCGATGTGGAGTGGATAATAATCACCACTTAAGTCAGGTGCTTGGTCACCATGTCATCGCTGCCGTGTCCATGTCATCGCTGCCGTGACCATGTCATCGCTGCCGTGACCATGTCATCGCTGCCGTAACAATGTCATCGCTGCCGTGACCTTAACTTGGTCAGGTGCTTGGTTACCACGTTGGTCAGCACTCTGGTCATGGCATTGGTCATGGCATTGGTCAGCACTTTGGTCAGCACCTTGGTCAGCACTTTGGTCAACACTTTGGTCACCACCTTGGTCACCACCTTGGTCACCACCTTGGTCAGCACGTTGGTCAACACTTTGGGCAGCATCTTGGTCAACACGTTGGTCAACACTTTGGTCATGGCATTGGTCAGCACTTTGGTCAGCACTTTGGTCATGGCATTGGTCAGCACTTTGGTCATGGCTTTGGTCAGCACATAGGTCAGCACTTTGGTCAGCACATTGGTCAGCACATAGGTCATCACCTTGGTCAACACGTTGGTCAGCGCATTGGTCATGGTATTGGTCAGCACTTTGGTCAGCACGTTGGTCAGCACGTTGGTCAACACTTTGGGCAGCATCTTGGTCAGCACTTTAGTTAACTATTACACAATCACATACAACGGTTAATGAGTGATTCAAAACATTAGACAACAATTAGTTGTATAGGTGAGTAGGTGATGCTAGGTGAGTGTAGGCAGTAAACACGTGAGTACGATTATGGTTGCAGATAAAACACCCTGTTAAGCTTGTTAACACGTGCAGCGGCGAGTAGTGACTGAGCAGCTATACGATGTGATGATGGACTATGTAGATGCGATTTGATGTGGAGCAGGTCGAGGCGGATGACCATGATGTGGGTCAGGTAGAGGAAGGAGAGGAGCCAGAGGGCGACGGTGGTCCAGAAGAATTTTTCTCTAATTTTCCAAAGGAAGTTCGGAATGGTGATATATGTCAAATCGCCAAGAACATTACCCTTTTTCAAAACCTTATTTAATGCGTTGCAGAAGTCTTGGCACGTTCGTTTTGTTTCCGGGCCATATGTTCCGCTGAGGTTTGATTCGCTCTGAAATACAAATCCGTATTTGCATAATGTCGGACGTGTGAATGGGCACTGAGCAATTGACCTACAGTTTTTAGAATGAGTGGAGGTATGGGAAACTAAACAGTTCTGGTGACACGTCTTAACATGACACCGTGATCCTGGGGTTTTGCAGTTTTTGCAACACTCTTCGTACAGCTTCTTGAGTAAATCGTAAAATGCTTCCGTGAGATAGACAATCCAAGTGAGATATTTGTCGGCATTGACTTTCGAAGAAAACTGTCCATATATTGTGGCCAAATGGCTGCTAATACCGGCGGATTTCCATTTCAGTTTTGGTACGGTAACCCGCGGTAATAAACTATTCAGCTCACCGTTAAGG
>NW_012237282.1:0-15795 GCF_000981445.1 Babesia bigemina
GCGATGTAGAGTGGGTTAAGGGGCGATGTAGAGTGGGTTAAGGGGCGATGCAGAGTGGATAAAGGGGCGATGTAAGGTGGATAAAGGGGCGATGTAAGGTGGATAAAGGGGCGATGTAGAGTGGGTAAAGGGGCGATGTAGAGTGGGTAAAGGGGCGATGTAGAGTGGGTAAAGGGGCGATGTGGAGTGGATAAAGGGGCGATGTGGAGTGGGTTAGGGAGCGATGTGGAGTGGATAAGGGGCGATGTAGAGTGGGTTAAGGAGCGATGTAGAGTGGATAAAGGGGCGATGTAGAGTGGATAAAGGGGCGATGTGGAGTGGGTTAAGGGGCGATGTAGAGTGGGTTAAGGGGCGATGTAGAGTGGGTTAGGGAGCGATGTAGAGTGGGTAAAGGGGCGATGTAGAGTGGATAAAGGGGCGATGTAGAGTGGATAAAGGGGCGATGTAATGTGGATAAAGGGGCGATGTAATGTGGATAAAGGGGCGGTGTAGAGTGGATTAGAGAGCGATGTAAGGTGGGTTAAGGGGCGATGTAGAGTGGGTTAGGGAGCGATGTAAAGTGGGTTAAGGGGCGATGTAGAGTGGATAAGGAGCGATGTAGAGTGGGTTAGGGAGCGATGTGGAGTGGGTTAAGGGGCGATGTAGAGTGGATAAAGGGGCGATGTGGAGTGGGTAAGCGAGCGATGTAGAGTGGCTAAAGGGGCGATGTAGAGTGGGTTAAGGAGCGATGTAGAGTGGGTAAAGGAGCGATGTAGAGTGGGTTAGGGGCGATGTAGAGTGGGTAAAGGAGCGATGTAGAGTGGGTTAAGGGGCGATGTAGAGTGGGTTAAGGGGCGATGTAGAGTGGGTTAGGGAGCGATGTAGAGTGGATTTTTAATCACCACTCTGGTCACCACTGTCATCGCTGCCGTGACCATGTCATCGCTGCTGTAGCCATGTCATCGCTGCCGTGACCATGTCACCGCTGCCGTGACCATCAACTGTCATCGCTGCCGTGACCATGTCATCGCTGCTGTGACCACTAACTTGGTCACCACGTTGGTCATGGCATTGGTCACCACTTTGGTCATCACGTTGGTCAGCACTTTGGTTACAGCATTGGTCAGCACATTGGTCACCACCTTGGTCATGGCGTTGGTCAACACGTTGGTCACCACGTTGGTCAGCACATTGGTCAGGTGCTTGGTCACCACGTTGGTCATGGCATTGGTCAGCACCTTGGTCAGCACCTTGGTCATGGCATTGGTCAACACGTTGGTCAACACGTTGGTCAACACATTGGTCAGCACTTTGGGCAGCATCTTGGGCAGCACTTTGGTTATGACATTGGTCACCACTCTGGTCATCACGTTGGTCAGCACGTTCGTCAACACATCAGTTAACTACTACACAATCACATACAACAATTAATGAGTGATACAACGGATTAAAGCACAATTCATAAGTTAGGTGAGTAGGTGATGCTAGGTGAGTGTAGATAGTGAACACGTGAGTACGATTACGGTTGTAGATAAAACACCCTGTTAAGCTTGTTAACGCGTCCAGCAGCTAGTAGCGATTGAGCAGCTATGCGATGGGAGGAAGGTGAGTGCAAATGCGATTTGATGTGGAGCAGGTCGAGGCGGATGACCATGATGTGGATGAGGTACAGGAGAGAGAGGAGCCAGAGGGCGACGTTGAGCCAGATGAAGGGTTGTCTGATGATCCAAAGGAATTCATCACAGGCGTTGAAGAGTTTAGCGAAGTAATCAGATTTAAGTACTTTGCTTAATATCTTGCAGAAATCGTTACATGTTTTCTGGTATTTAGAACGATTCAATTCTACTGCATTGTTGAATATGAAGCCATACTGGTACAAGGTTGGGGAGACGCCGTTGCAGGTTACGATGGATTCACACTGGCACCGTGACTTCTCATCGCCATGTTTCCCTTTCTTACATTTGTCGGCTCTCATGCAGCTGTTGCAGCCCCAATCCTGGCAAGCGATTGAGCAGAACGCAGTGTATAGATTGTTAAGCAACGTCCAGAAATCCCATGGAAGATACACGGCCCAGTAGAAGTATAGCTTGGCGTTTTTGTTGGCGATGTATTTGTAGCAGTCGGCGTAAAGAGATGAGAGATAAGGTGCACATGGATGTTTGTTGCAGAAGTCGTTGGACGCGAGATGCCTGAGGTGAGGATGACTGCAAGTGCTGTGTTTTACGGAGTCCGAGCCGTATGCGTCAACGAGCGCACCGGTAAGATTGCCGGGTTCGTCACATAAGCTGATGGACAGCTCCTTGGTTGAGTCTTCGAAAGCATTTTGGACGCCTTTCTTACCAACAATATTTCCTTTGTGCCAATCGGCAACCAAAGATAACGCAAAACCGAAGTGTTCTGGCAACGTTTTTGGCGGTTTGGTAACAAGGCAGAATAGCGATGCGAGATGTTTATTCTCGATGATTTTGCTCAGCATAGCACACAGGTCTTTGCCTGTCTTCGTGCTTCCTGAAAAACCTCGGAAACCAAGTGGCGTTATGCAGGGCTGGCCTTTTCTGGAAGTAGACGGGCAGGTGGCGCAATCGTATTTACAACCGATGGAACTCAATTGGTGAGGAAGGTGACCAGGTAAGCAATCGTTAAGATAACTCATTAGAGGAGAAGTTGGTTGGCACTTTGGTTGGTCATTTGGTCGGCACTTTGCTTCGCACGTTGCTTTGTCGCTAACATGCTCTTTGCACGGCCATTTGGTAGCCTTGATAGTTTTGCCGTACTCGCATTCTTGCCAGCCACCGTGCTGGACGGGGAGCTTACATCGGCTGTACAAAAACCTGAACACCGGTAACAATCTGTGTAGGATGTCCATCAATAGTTCAAGGCACTGTGATGGATCGGATGGGTAAGATAGTCGTAGACTGTTATCGCAGTAGTCCACGGCGTACTGGGTGTATTCGTTGCCGTAACCTACTATTTTAATAAGGACGTCATACGATCTAGAACACAGGCGTTTCACCGCACGCTGTGCATTATCCAGCTCAATCGCCTGTGGATACGCTGGTAGTTCTTCGCTCACAACTGTTACAGGGATCTCGTCGTCGTCCGTAGGTTGCTTCTTTGGATCGATAAACAGGTCACTCACAGCATCACGCCACAACTCCGTGTAAACCGTATTGCACGGCAGGCCAGATAGCCAACATAGCATCTCGAATATGTTACATGGCCTCCTCTTGGAGGATGAAGTAGCAACGTGGCCGACTTGGTAATAGGTTTGGAGGTGATCGTGTAGCGTTTTAAGCGGGCCGATTTCTTGGTTGAACTTATCTTTTCTGTAGATATGCTTCTCATCCATTCCAAAAAGACGTTTGTAGATGAACAAGACGTTCATTCTTTTATCGTTCTGTAATTCGCCATTTTGCTTGCCATCTTCAGAAACATCGTAGCCTTGGTCGAAGAAGAATACGCCAATGTTGTTGGATTTATTAATCTGTTCACTTCTGGACGATGACTTACAATACTTCACCAATGTGTCAAACTCTGTATGCAGGATGGACAACACGTTCAGGCAGACCTTCGAACAATTTGTGCCATACTCCTTCAATTCGTATTTCGTCTCGGTTATCCTAGTGCCGACTACGTCCTCGCGGTACACTAGATCTTTTTTGAATGTTTGGCTATCATACGCGCTTATGTACACCTTGTTCAACTCTCCCACAAATCCACCAAGCCCCCTGGTGACACTGTCCAGAACCGGACTGTTCGGCCTGTCAAAGGATTCCGGCTTGAGCATGGCAACTGCCTGGCTCAATTTATCAAGCTTTCCGGGTACCTGATAGTCGTATCTATTAATCTCCTGAAGGTGAGAAAGTAAGTCATTAAATGAGGCATTGATGTTTCCCAGCTTGGCGGTGTAGACGGTCTCGTCGGTTTCAGGCCTCTGGTTCTTCTCATTTTCTTCATTATGTAGTCTCTTAATTTCGTCACTAATATATGCCTTAAGTGGCCAGAAAAACTTTTGGAAATGTTTGGACAACTTTTCGAACATTGCTTTATTATCCAGTGGTGACCGGGATAGTTCGTCTGCAACTTCTTTAAGTAACTTAATATTAACATCAGTAGTATTACCATTCTCTTCGATCTTACCTTCCAACGTCCTCATGAATCCTTTAAATCCCTCCCTTCTGTCCTTGTCGATTAGATCCGGCAAAGGTTTCAACTCCTCGGTGACCTTCTGGGCGAAGGCCGTTAGCAAATCCTTTACAGAGGTAACGTATTGTTTCCGCGCAAGAGTGGTGAGGGTGGTTTGAGCTTCAATGATTTTAGATGAAACAGAATGTTTTAGTCCGTTTATTGTTTCATCCCGCAGGTTGTTAGCTCTGTTTTCAAATTCCATGGCGTCCTGGATAACGTCTATCAAATTACTTCTTCTGAGAGCGTCCATTTTATGTTCAATCTCTTTTAAAAACACCTTTATACTAAAATCTTTTACATTTTCGAAATGACCCTGAACTTTTTCGCCAACAGCAGAGAAGGCATTCAGCAGTTTGGTCAAATACGATGTAATACTTGCCGACAATTTGTACAGCTCACCCATTCCGTATTCATTATCATTCATATGGGTATTTTCTTGATATCCGGGTTTGGGTTTTGATATCTTATCCAACGTATCGATAAGCGTTGTGATGCCATAGTCCTTAATCGATCCGATCGCAGCTGGGAGTAGGTTGTCGCCTTCATCGCCAGTTATATTACCGTTCGACAGAGCTTCTAGGGCACCACCATCCTGCTTGACGTACTTTTTGTATAATGCAAAGTGCTGCGATAGTACATCAATCGCGCTTGTCTTATTATTGCCAATCTCCGTGTTCAGTACGCCGTTGACCTTACCATTAACATCGTACGTGGAATTGGGTTCTGGATTGTCGCGCTCTGGATCAATCGCCGTTCGAAGGCTTTCAAAAAGCTGTAGAGCAACTTTCAAAGCATTCTGCACATTCGTGCCTATCTCGGTAGGCGAATCGTCGGACGAATCTTCTCCGATTCCAGCAAACGATTCAAGCATTGCAGCAGCCTGACTGGCTTTGGACAGCAACGCCGATAAAATAGTTTTGACAACAGCTCTGAGATGACTTTTGTTTGTTTTATCCATCCCGGCTTGCACAACAACGTTTTCAATCGCCGCGCCTATTTGAGTGATGAACGGGTCGCCACTATTGGAGATGTATTGTTTTTCAAGTTTATGCGTGATCACAACGGAGAAGCTATTTATGCAATCATATACAGCTTGTATGTTCTGTTGCACTGTAGCTTTTCTAAAATCTACACTGCCTAACGATGACGTAAATGCGGCAACGGATTTGGTAATAATTTCGTTGGTAAGCGCATCCTTAATTGCAGTGGCGATTTTGTGGGTGTTATCAGGCACAATAGATTCTTTATCCACTTCTATATAGTGGTCATTGAAAGTGACGCCATGAATGCCTTTGCTCCATCTGATGTATTCCCCAATTGCCTCGTTAACCACACCATTCTCCCTCAATATTTCATCCACCCATTGTACGACTTTCTCCCCAAATTGCTCAGTCCCGTTAAAAGATTTAGCCCATTTCTTTACCGCATCTTCAATGCCCTGCAACCCTTCATTTTGATTGGTAATAAGCCCTATTTGTCGCTGCACTGTACTGAGCAAAGTCTTCCTAACGTAATTCCCAATCCCCGCAAGTAGTCTCTCTTTTACGGTTTGTAAATCTATTTTAAGCTTAGCGTCCATGTCTTTCACTTGCGTAAGTGCATATTTAACAAGGTCAGTGATTTTCGTTTTTGTTTCCTGACCAGCCTTATGCAATTCCTCCGCTTTATACGTGATCACTGTGCAGAGATTCATGATCTCTTGCTGCTCATTTTCGCCAACTTTCTTATCAATGATTGTCTGAACATCCTTCTGCGCATCTTCAATAATTTTCTTATTTTTGTGCATCCAATTTTCCATAGCCAAAACGTATTCAGTGAGAAGCTCATTGATGACCTTAAGCTGATCCACAATTTTAACAACCTTCACCTTCACATGGTATACCAGAGTACCCACTCTATCGCCAATCTCCAAATTCAGAGCATGACTCAGCGTATTAAGTGATTCGCCAATTTGCTTTTCCATATTCCAGTAGTCCTGCCACTCTTTCTTTGATAGCGCATGAAGCCTCCTAGCCTCATGTCTAACAGCTTTCACAGAATTATGAACATGTGTTTTACAATCATTATTGAGGTCTACGATGTTGTTATGTGCGTTGTTTATATTATTCAGAAAATTGTCGGCATGGTATTTGCCTTCCTTCACCAAAACGCTTAAGGGCTTAACAGCCTCACTTGCTTTGACAAAATTATCTGCACCAGCATTATCTTTCAAAATTTCACTCACCTGATTTTTAAGCTCTTTCATCTCATCTTGAAGCTTTTCAATCGGCCTCTTCACTTTCTCATTCCCCTGCTGCACTTCCCTGTTATACGCCGCGATGCGAGCAGGCAACACGGTGAAAAGCTTCTTAAAACCCTCGTGCCCTGAGCAAAGATGTTTGTTAATTTCATCACTTACCGAATTTAATGTATTTTTACCCACACTGTAAGGCTGTTTCTCGCTGACATCCATAAGCACCTGATACAAAAATCCCATCACCCCGTCACACAGCCTGTCCAGGTCAGAGTACACAATCCCAGTGCCGTCGTAGCCTTTCGTAGCAGAGTTGAAGCCGAGGAAAGTCTGAAGGCCGTCACATAAATGCGTTAAAATATTATTATTACCGTCTTTATTGAGTTCTTCAGTGAATTTAGTAAGCTTACTTTCAAGTTCTTTAAGTTGTTTCTGACGCTCAGTAATTTCATCATACGCTTTCTGCTTGGAACCGTCACGGTAATAAGTGTGGTTAGATTCACAGCGTTTTTTAGCTTCTTCAAGGTCCTGTCTAGTAAAACCATTTTTTGACTTACCGGATTCTGGAGGTTGTTGAGAGTTAATTTCTTCAATTTTCCTCTGGTAGAACTGGCAAGTGGACTCATTTCCCTTGTATTTAACAGGGCATTCAAGTTTAGATTTTTCGGCTTCGAGGGACTTAGTAGCCTTCTCAATAGCCTCCTCAATCAACTTTTTTAAAGCTTTAGCCAACTTGGTAAGACCCTCACCATCACCATTCCCATACCTAACCTGTATCAACCAGTCGATGGACTCAGTCAGAAGGGAAGGGAAGGGTGACAAGGCACAAGTTATTATTGTGGTCTAAAGAGGTCATAGCGGTAATATGGCGAGGTTATTCAAGGGATGTAGAGTGGATAAAGGGGCGATGTAGAGTGGTTTAGGGAGCGATGTGGAGTGGATAAAGGGGCGATGTAGAGTGGGTTAAGGGGCGATGTGGAGAGGGTAAAGGAGCGATGTGGAGTGGGTAAAGGGGCGATGTAGAGTGGGTAAAGGGGCGATGTAGAGTGGGTTAGGGAGCGATGTGGAGTGGATTAGGGAGCGATGTAGAGTGGGTTAAGGGGCGATGTAGAGTGGGTTAGGGAGCGATGTGGAGTGGATTAGGGAGCGATGTAGAGTGGGTTAAGGGGCGATGTAGAGTGGATAAAGGAGCGATGTGGAGTGGGTAAAGGGGCGATGAAGGGTGGATAAAGGGGCGATGTAGAGTGGATAAGGGGCGATGTAGAGTGGGTTAAGGGGCGATGTGGAGTGGATTAGGGAGCGATGTAGAGTGGATAAGGAGCGATGTAGAGTGGGTAAAGGGGCGATGTAAGGTGGATAAAGGGGCGATGTAGAGTGGATAGAGGAGCGATGTAGAGTGGGTTAAGGAGCGATGTAGGGTGGATAAAGGGGCGATGAGGAGTGGATAAAGGGGCGATGTAGAGTGGAGTAAGGGGCGATGTAGAGTGGGTTAGGGAGCGATGTGGAGTGGATAAAGGGGCGATGTAGAGTGGGTTAAGGAGCGATGTAGAGTGGATAAGGGAGCGATGTAGAGTGGGTTAAGGGGCGATGTAGAGTGGGTTAGGGGGCGATGAAGAGTGGGTTAAGGAGCGATGTAGCGTTGGTAAAAATGCGATGTAGGGTGGGTAAAGGGGCGATGTAGAGTGGGTTAAGGGGCGATGTAGAGTGGATAAAGGGGCGATGTAGAGTGGGTTAGGGAGCGATGTGGAGTGGGTTAAGGGGCGATGTAGAGTGGGTTAAGGGGCGATGTAGAGTGGGTTAGGGGCGATGTGGAGTGGATGATAAATACCACTTTGGTCACCACTGTCATCGCTGCCCATACCATGTCATCGCTGCCGTGACCATGTCAACGCTGCCGTGTCCCTGTCATCGCTGCTGTGACCATGTCACCGCTGCCGTGACCATCAACTTGGTCAGGTGGTTGGTCAGCACTTTGGTCAACACATTGGTCAGCACTTTGGTTACAGCATTGGTCACCACTTTGGTCAGCACCTTGGTCAACACTTTGGTCAGCACCTTGGTCCACACTTTGGTCAACACTTTGGTCAGCACTTTGGTCATGGCATTGGTCAGCACTTTGGTCATGGCATTGGTCACCACTTTGGTCAGCACATAGGTCACCACTTTGGTCATCACTTTGGTCACCACTTTGGTCATGGCATTGGTCAGCACATTGGTCAGCCTTTTGGTCATGGCATTGGTCAACACTTTGGTCAGCACTTTAGTTAACTACTACACAATCACATACAACGATAAATGAGTGTACCAAAACATTAGACAAAAATTAGTTGTATAGGTGAGTAGGTGATGTTAGGTGAGTGTAGATAGTAAACACGTGAGTGCGATTATGGTTGCAGGTACGATATCTTGCTTAACCTGCCAATCCTCGCAGCAGCGAGTAGTGATTGCGCAGCTATGCGATGACTCGAGGGACTATGTAGATGCGATTTGATGTGGAGCAGGTCGAGGCGGATGACCATGATGTGGAGGATGTACAGGACAGAGAGGAGCCAAAGGGCGAGGACAAGGTAGGAGAAGGGTTCACGGATTTTCCATAAGAACATATCGCACTGATCGAACAGTTTGGTGAAATACTCCGATTTAACTACTTTTTCGAGTTGACTGTAGAATTCGCTGCATCGCTTTCTGTTCTTACCATCCAGCAACGTTTTAGGGTCCTTAAATGTGAACCCGTAACTGTAGAATGTGGGCAGCACGGCACGGCAACATACGAGAGCTCTGCATCCGCAGTTGTGTTTGGCGCCGTGAGACGATGGTTTACATGAGCACCCAGGACACCCGAAGCTTTTGCAGTTAATGCTTCCAAAGGCGTCCAGTAGAGAGCAGAGACATTTCCATAGATTCCATGGCAGATATATTGACCACGAAAGATACAGGTTCGCGTGTTGCTTGGCCATGAATTTATAGCAGTTGGCAGATAAGCACTCGACGAATGGAGCACAGTGAACATCTTGATCGGGGCACGCGTTAGTCATCGAAATGCTGGACAAGTCAGCATATGGAGGGAGATGGCTCTTTGCTTCATGACTGGTCTGGCTGAAGCCATATGCGTTACCAAGCGCGTTTGTCAAATCAGTAGGATTCTTATAGAGATCGATAGTCTGTTCGGAGATACACTTTTTAAACGCATCAGCGACAGATTTATTTGTAGCTTGCCTATCAGTCGATAGTACAACGCTGCTACGAACAAGCGACATGGCAAAACCGTAGTGTTCGGGCAATGTGGATGGCGGTTTGGGGACCAGCGTGAGCAGGCACGCAACATGGTCGTTACTTAGGAATTTGGTCAGCACGTTGCTTAGGTCTTTGCCTGTGCGCGTACCTCTCGAGAAACGGCTGAATCCGAGGGGAGTCAAACATGGCATTCCAGGCGACGATTTGGTGCAGGTGGAACATGACGACTTGCAACCGATGGCACTCAGACTGTGAGGCAACATGCCAGCTAGACTGTCAGTCAGGTACAGCTGCAGGGGTGACGTGCCAAAACAATCGTGACTGGACGACGGATAAATGGACGAGTGCTCACCGCACTGCCAGCACGAAGGCTGAACCCCGCTGCCATACGTACACTGCTCCCAACCGTAATACTTAGTTTCAAGCTCGCATTGCTTTTTCAAAAATGTGAGCGGCTGCAGCATACTTCGAAGCACATCGATGATCATCTGAAGGCAGTCCTCACTGCGAGGCGGATAATACAAGTTGAGTGAGTTGTTGGAATGCTCAACGGCGTACGTGCAGTCAGCATCTCCGTGGCCGAGTACGGTGATCAATACATCTTCCGCGTAGTAGCATACTTCTGTGATGGCGTCTGTTAAATTCGCGGCGGTGATGGTTTGGGGATACGCCACCAAGGATTTGGCAGTTTGGATTTCGAGAGCGATACCGTCTAGCTCAAAAGCGTTGTCTGATTTTTCAGGTTTGTCGAGCAAATCATTAAAGCTGTTAAGCGACACGTCTCGGTAGTACGATCTGTAAGTGAGGCCAGTCAGCCAGCAGAGCATGTCGTACACGCTGCACGGTGACCTAGGCTTAGGGCGGGGAGTGAGGTGGCAGACACGGAGATACGTCTGCAGACTATTGTAGATGTCGTTTAGATTTCCGACATAATATTTGTTGAACACTTTATCATCTTTAATAAGCAGGCGTATGAGGTGGCGGCCCTGCAATTCCGAAGTGTTCCTCAACTCACCGTCCCGATTTGCGTCAGATGTGGAAACATGGAAGCCGCACTGTAAGAACCATTTACCAAGTTCCGATGTTGACTTGATCTGCTTGTCTATACACGTACTACCACAATGATTAATGAGGGTCTTAAGGTATTCAAACAGAGTGGACAGGCAAGTGAGGAAGAGCTTAGCGCACCGTTCGGCGTTGTCGGTCAACTGCGGTTTGCCGTTAATTGTCTTAGACCACTCGACGGTCAGGCCGGAGTAGCTGTTAACGTAGGCGTGGTTGAGCTGAGCGGCCAATGCGTCGATACCGTCCTTGAGAGTCTGAAGCAGCGGTGTGGAACGTTCACCAAATTTGTGCGGGACCGTCTGGGAGAGCGTTGTTATGAGCGAATTTAGGTTGGTGGTTAAATTGTGGTCGAAGTGCTGTGAGGTGACGATGCCGGTGAGTAACTTAGTGAGAGAGGACTTGAACGTCTCTAAAGTTTGATGGTCGAAGCTGAAATCGGTTTGCTTCTGGAGGTTTGTCAAAGTAGTAGTGAAACACTGGTTAAGCACTTTTGCCAAGTCGGCCAGCTTCATCTGTTCTGGAGTTGGGGAGGTTAGGAAAGTGTTAAGAGGAGCGGCAAAATCATTTTTCGTTTTGACTAAGACGCCTTTGACACCAGTGACTTGGTCGGTATCAATGATATGGGTGATCTCTCTAAGTTGTCTGGTGAGTAAGGTTTGCAGGGCGGAGAGATCGGCCATCTTCTGGGTTGCAAACATGCCCTGTATCTCGATGGTGAGTGATTTGAAAGCTTTGTCGACGGCGTCGAGTAGATTCTTTTGAAGGTTGGTGATGGCCTGCGTCAATGTATCACGAGATGTGATGACGGTCGCGTGGAGTGCATTAATTGCGTATTTGAATTTCGTTTCAATTTTCTGAACGGTGACGTCATCGTGTTGCACTTTTAGTAGGATAGCCTGGATTTCGCCGCATAATTTATTCATTATGCCTGCCACGTTTTCCCTATTAATGTCTATTTGGCCAGGGAGTTGTTTAAGCGCTTCAAGTGTTGCATTCATCTGAGTTACAGCAGATTCCAGCATTTTGTCAACCTGCTTAAAATCGTTCATATGCTTAGAAAAGTCAATGGTGTCATCCCACCCACTTAGTCCAACGGCATCATTGATAATCATCTGAAGGTTGACGGTCATGCCATTATTGAGAGCAGCGTCGAGCTTATCAATTTCCTGCTTCACAAAAGACAGCGCCTTTGTAATCTCATTGCCTGGGGTGGTAGTAAGTTTATCACTAATGTCATTAATTTTCCTAATAGCTTCCTCAACGTTCCCTATTTTAATCTGATTCTCACGATCTCCAATAAGCCAATCAAGATCGGAGGCGGCCTGACTAGCTCTTCCGACCAGTCGGTGTAGTATCGCTTGTACAGCAGCTTGAAGAACGTGTTCGTGAATGGGCGGTTTATTATTTAATTTTGATTTGACTTTCTTCGTAATCTCTCCAGCAATGGTGTCTGACAGTGTATACATCGCCGTACTAGTTGTCACACCGCCTACTTGCTTCTTATATATTGCCTCAAGTCCGCTTACAAAAATACGTATACCTTCCTCGACGGCTGTCATATGATGTTGAATTTTGCCTTTGCGTTCATCATCTTCTGGATCGATCATACGTTTCACTAATTTGCCGGCGTTGTCAATGTCGGTACCAAGCTGACTTTTAATTACGTCCGCAATATTTGTGATCTTCGCACCCTCAATTTCACCACTGTCTGTTTTTATAAATGTAGTATCAAAATAATCGTTATATCCACTTTCTCCCTTAACCGTCTGAACATAGTGCTTAATTTTGAGCTTAACATATTCATCCTCCTTCAAAATGTTTTCAATCCATCCCTTAACCCTTTTTCCAAACTCTTCAGTTCCACTAAACGTCTCGGCCCACTTTTTAATGTTATCCGCTATTTGCTGCATCGTTCCAATAGGTTTCCGTGTGGGTTTACCCAGAGCGCTACCCGCGACTGGATTTGCATCTGCATTTGTCAAACCATCGACAAGATCTATAATCTCACGTTTAAGTTCACTCATAAATTCAAACATACCTGTTTTGGCACCATTGTTATCATTACCTATCTCCTTTTTTATTCTATCGAACGGCTCCTGCACATTCTTAACATGAACCTTTATCGCATTTTTGATATCATCTCTCAATGATTTCAGATTACTCTTTACTTTAGTTGCAAACGATGCGACATTGTCTTTAACGATAGTGAACTGTGTCTGCAGGAAAGCGCTAGAATCATACTTGACATATTTCTCAATCTCCGTTTTAATGTCATATAAGTTTCCACTTATTTTAATCTTATATTCTTCGTCAAATTTGCCAAACAACTGCTGCACTTCGTGATACGTCGTGTCAAGATAATATTTTAATGACGCGAAATGCTCATCCTTCTTTGCCCTTAGATTCTCAATTTCAACCACGACCTTGCTAAACACAGTATGTAAGGTATCCTGTAACGCATCACAACTTACATTTATGGCACTGCCAACATTCGTCTTCTGTGTCTCCAAGTCGCCATCCACTACCTTCACCTGCCTCTTGAAATCCTCCTTGCCAGCGCTCTCCTTCAACAGCCACAATGCGTTTCTAACATCTTTCATTTCACGTTTAATTTGTTCTCGCAACGACTTATTGAGCACATTGACTTTATCTTTTTCTATAGTATTCAACTGAGTCTCAATCTCTCCGACCACCGTGGTCCAGTCCTCTAATTGCTTCTGAAGTTTTTCGTGACCTTTACCTGCAACACGTTTCATGAATTCATCGCCAATTTTATTGTCTTTTAACTCACTTAATTCGCTTGTTACTGCTCCAGTTTTCCTGCCAAGATACATCTCATACCTGTCAAGCCACTGGGACACCTGCGTAATCTGAGAGGAAAATACACTAGAGCCCTTACCTATCGAATTTTGTAAATTGCTTAATATATCATTTAATTCTTTATTAGTATCATAAGTTGTCACTTCATTTTCGTTTTTCACCGCACCAAGCACACCACTCAAAAATCCCATCACCCCGTCACACAACCTATCCAGGTCAGAGTACACTATCCCAGAGCCGTCGTAACCTTTGGAGTCTTTGTCGAAGCCGAGAAACTTTTCGAGGCCAGTGCAGAGGTTAGTAAGGATGTTAGCAGGGTTGTTATTTGAGGTAATTTTAAGGTTTAAAATTTTGTCAAATTTCTTGTCAAGCTCCCTAGGCGGCACATGGTCAGGGCAGTGGCAAGAGGTGGAAGAAGGGAAGCGAAGGGTGACAAGGCACAAGATATTGGTATGGTTTATAGAGGTCATAGCGGTATTATGGCGAGGTAATTTGAGCGATGTAGAGTGGGTAAAGGAGCGATGTGGAGTGGGTTAAGGGGCGATGTAGGGTGTGTTAGGGAGCGGTGTAGAGTGGGTTAAGGGGCGATGTGGAGTGGGTAAAGGAGCGATGTGGAGTGGACAAAGGGGCGATGTAGAGTGGGTAAAGGGGCGATGTAGAGTGGGTTAAGGGGCGATGTAGAGTGGGTAAAGGAGCGATGTAGAGTGGGTTAAGGAGCGATGTAGAGTGGGTTAAGGGGCGATGTAGAGTGGATAAGGAGCGATGTAGAGTGGATAAGGAGCGATGTAGAGTGAGTTAGGGAGCGGTGTAGAGTGAGTTAGGGAGCGGTGTAGAGTGGGTAAAGGGGCGATGTAGAGTGGGTTAAGGGGCGATGTAGAGTGAATTAAGAGGCGATGAGGAGTGGGTTAGGGAGCGATGTAGAGTGGGTTAAGGGGCGATGTAGAGTGGGTTAAGGAGCGATGTAGAGTGGATAAAGGGGCGATGTAGAGTGGATAAGGGGCGATGTGGAGTGGGTTAAGGAGCGATGTAGAGTGGGTAAAGGGGCGATGTAGAGTGCGTTAGGGAGCGATGTGGAGTGGATAAGGGAGCGATGAAGAGTGGGTTAAGGGGCGATGTAAGGTCGGTTAAGGGGCGATGTAGAGTGGGTTAAGGGGCGATGGAGAGTGGAGTAAGGGGCGATGTAGAGTGGGTTAGGGAGCGATGTAGAGTGGATAAAGGGGCGATGTGGAGTGGATTAGGGAGCGATGTAGAGTGGATAAGGGGCGATGTAGAGTGGATAATAATCATTACTTAGGTCATCTGCTTGGTCACCATGTCATCGCTGCCGTGACCATGTCATCGCTGCCGTGACCATGTCATCGCTGCCGTGTCCATGTCATCCATGCCGTGACCATGACGTCGCTGCCGTAATTATGTCACCGCTGCCGTGACCATGTCATCGCTGCCGTGTCCATGTCATCCATGCCGTGACCATGACGTCGCTGCCGTAATTATGTCACCGCTGCCGTGACCATGTCATCGCTGCCGTGACCATCAACTTGGTCAGGTGGTAGGTCGTGGCATTGGTCACCACGTTGGTCATGGCATTGGTCAGCACCTTGGTCAGCACATTGGTCAACACGTTGGTCAACACTTTGGTCAGCATCTTGGTCAGCATCTTGGTCAGCATCTTGGTCAGCACTTTAGTTAACTACTACACAATCACATACAACGATTAGTGAGTGATGCAACAGATTAAAGTACAATTCATGAGTTAGGTGAGTAGGTGATATGCTAGGTGAGTGTAGGTAGTAAACACGTGAGTACGATTATGGCTGCAGGTAAAACACTCTGTTAAGCTTGTTAACACGTGCAGCGGCGAGTAGTGATTGAGCAGCAATCCTATGACTCGAGGGACTATGTAGATGCGATTTGATGTGGAGGAGGTCTAGGCGGATGACCATGATGTGGATGAGGTACAGGAAAGAGAGGAGCCAGAGGGTAAGGACAAGGTAGGAGAAGGGTTGTCTGATAGTCCAAATGAAGTTGTCACATTCCTCAAATAATTTGGTGAAATATTGCGATTTTAGTACGTTTTGTAATTGCGCGTACAGGTTACGGCAGTATCTTCTTTGATCACCGGATAACAATTTTTTGACGTCGCCAAATGTGAAGCCGTAACTGTATAAAATGCTCATCACACCGCGGCATCCCACCAGCGATCGGCACTTGCAGCCGTAGCCATCGCCGTGCTTGCCCGGTTACAAGAGCTGCCGTCGACGCATGGCTGCTCCCCA
>NW_012237283.1:0-16054 GCF_000981445.1 Babesia bigemina
AGCTTTTCTACATGGCTAATGACATTTACTTTTACCGCAATTTGTCCATGACCGCGAAAATAAGAACCAATGCCAGAATTGAGCAAACTGCGTAAGAGCCGCATCTACAATATCCCTGGGATTCCAAAATGTAATTACTCCATTCCTTCAAAACCAAGTCTTCGAACGTCTTATTTGTAAATTTCGTTGCATACTCCTGCAATGCACGGACTATCCATTGCAGTGCATTACCAGAGACTTCATCTCGTTTGATATCTTTAATTTGGGCCTCAAATGCTTCGATAACCTTTGCGATTTTCTTATCTCCTGCTTGTATTTCGCTGTCTAATCTCCCTTCTTTAACAATATTGCACAGCTTTCCTATCTCATTCTTGACTGCAGTGACTTTAGCCTTAATCGCTTCCCTCACCGTAACCAAATCATCCTTTAGCCCAGTCTCCAACTTAGTAATTTTGTCCTTTGCAATATCCACCCAACCGGAGATATGTTCTGTAACCGCCTTTCCAGCATTGTAAAGCCCTCCAGCATATATGTTAATAAAATTTGTTACTTCTTCAATTTTCTTAGGGAATTTATTTGGGTCATCCCACTTAACCTCCTTCAATACCTCATCAACTTTCTTCAACGATTCCTTGATAACATTATCGGCCTTGGCAATCCAATTCTGCAACGTGTCAATGTGCTGTAGCAGCTCACTGTTTATTTTGGTAAGTTCATTCAATATGACGTTAACCATCTCCTTGACCCGTCTAACAAACGCCTGAATCTGCGCATCAATTTTGCAATCTACGTCCGACGTCAACGTACTAAGTGTAGCGCTTATTTTCTTTTTTGTCTCCTCAAGCGCCTTACTCTCCTTATCCGCCACCTGCTCTAGCCGCTTAATCTCATGGGCCACGTTACTGACGCCGTGTTTCACTCTAAGCTGCAACGAGGAATTTAAGTAGTGAATTGCAATTTTCATGTCTGTTTTTTCAATTTTAGTAGTGAAATTATATGCGTTATTAAACGTGTTATTGAATGTTTTTATCTCGTCTCGAAACATGTTCTTAATCTGCTTCTCCGCCGCCTTGACTTGTTCGACATTCTCATAATCTGTTTCCTGCGACAGTATATTTTGTACCTTGTCTTTAAATGCATCACCCACCTGATTTAACAAGTCTTCAATGGGCTTCTTAACTTTCTCATTGGACTCTCTCACTTCTATGTTGTACCTCTCGATCCCCTGAGTCAGAATGGGAAGAAGCTTAGTGAAACCATCGTGACCTGAGCAAAGATGTTTCTTTATTTCATTACTTACCGAATTTAATGTGTTTTTACCGGCATTGTATGTCTGAGTGTTTTTCACCGCACCAAGCACACCACTCAAAAATCCCATCACCCCGTCACCAAGCCTATCAAGGTCAGAGTACACAATGCCCTGGCCAGTGTAGCCTTTGGAAGTCTTATCGTAACCAAGAAAGGTCTCAAGACCGTCACATAAATTAACAAGGATATTTTCATTATTAGTTTTAGCAAGTGATTCAGTGAATTTCTTAAGCTTATTAGTAAGATCTTCAAGTTGTTTCTCACGCTCAGTAATTTCATCATACGCTTTTTTCTGGGAATCGGAACGCTTAGATTCATGTGATTCAACACATTTTTGTTTAGCATCTTTAAAATGTTTAGAAGAAAAACCATTTGAATTTTCTCCAGATTTTCCAGGTTTTTCAAGTTCATCAATTTTCCTCTGGTAGTACTGGCAAGTGGACTCATTTCCCTTGTATTTAACAGGGCATTCAAGTTTATTTTTTTCGGCTTGGAGGGACTTAGTAGCCTTCTCAATAGCCTCCTCAATCAACTTTTTCAAAGCTTGAGACAACTTGGTAAGACCATCACTGCCACCATTCCCATGCCTAACCTGGATCAACCAGTCTATGGACTCAGTCAGAAGGTAAGGGAAGGGTGACAAGGCACAAGTTATTATTGTGGTTTAAAGAGGTCATAGCGGTAATATGGCGAGGTAATTGGAGGGATGTAGAGTGGGTAAAGGGGCGATGTAGAGTAAGTTAGGGAGCGATGTAGAGTGGGTAAAGGAGCGATGTAGAGTGGGTTAAGGGGCGATGTGGAGTGGATAAAGGGGCGATGTGGAGTGGGTTAGGGAGCGATGTAGAGTGGGTTAGAGAGCGATGTAGAGTGGATAAAGGGGCGATGTAGAGTGGATAAGCGGCGATGTAGAGTGGATAAAGGGGCGATGTAGAGTGCGTTAAGGGGCGATGTGGAGTGGGTAAAGGAGCGATGTAGAGTGGGTAAAGGGGCGATGTAGAGTGGATAAAGGGGCGATGTAGAGTGGGTAGAGGAGCGATGTAGAGTGGGTTAAGGAGCGATGTGGAGTGGGTAAGGGGCGATGTAGAGTGGGTAAAGGAGCGATGTAGAGTGGGTTAAGGAGCGATGTGGAGTGGGTAAGGGGCGATGTAGAGTGGGTTAGGGAGCGATGTGGAGTGGATTAAGGGGCGATGTAGAGTGGATTAGGGAGCGATGTAGAGTGGGTTAAGGGGCGATGTGGAGCGGGTTAAGGAGCGATGCAGAGTGGGTTAAGGGGCGATGTAGAGTGGATAAAGGGGCGATGTGGAGTGGGTTAAGGGGCGATGTAGAGTGTATAAGGAGCGATGTAGAGTGGATAATAATCACCACTTAGGTCATGTCATCGCTGCCGTGACCATGTCGTCGCTGCCGTGACCATGTCGTCGCTGCCGTGACCATGTCATCGCTGCCGTGACCGTGTCATCGCTGCCGTGTCCATGTCATCGCTGCCGTGACCATGTCATCGCTGCCGTGACCATGTCATCGCTGCCGTAACCATGTCATCGCTGCCGTGTCCATGACATCACTGCCGTGTCCATGTCATCGCTGCCGTGACCATGTCATCGCTGCCGTGACCATCAACTTGTTTAGCACTTTGGTCATGTCATTGGTCAGCACTTTGGTCATGGCATTGGTCAGCACATTGGTCGTGGCTTTGGTCATCACTTTGGTCAACACGTTGGTCAGCACCTTGGTCAGCACCTTGGTCGTGGCATTGGTCAGCACCTTGGTCAGGTGCTTGGTCACCACTTTGATCATGGCATTGGTCAACACTTTGGTCATGGCATTGGTCATGGCATTGGTCACCACCTTGGTCAACACATTGATCAGCACTTTGGTCATGGCATTGGTCAGCACCTTGGTCAGCACATTGGTCATGACATTGGTCAGGTGGTAGGTCACCTCACTGCTGATGTGATTAGTCATAAACGCACGCATTATATTGTCTAGACATTAGATGTCAGTTGGCAGTTAAGTTATTCTGCTTAGCTGCGCAGTAGATACCGCACCCTGTGGAACGGCCGGATGCGGAAGTAGATCATGGCGCAGATGACGAGGATGATGACGGCGACGGCGGCGATGATGTAAGGGAAGGACGTTGGGGGAAGATGTCACCTCACTGCTCATGTGCTTGATCATAAACGCGCTCATTACTGTCTATAACATTAGATGTTAGTTGGCAGTTAGGAGATCAGTGGGATTTGGATTACGATGTTTGCGCTAACAAATTGCTGCGATCAGCTGTAAAACGCGATGCAGAAGGGTATCTTGCGTACGAGGAAATCGCGGATGTTGCGGCCCACCGGGAAGCGGAAGATGCACAGGTCGAGCAGGATGATGGCGACAATGATGGCAACGATGACGGCGGCGATGGCTTGGGGGTCAGGGGAAAAAGGTGTGGAGTCTTCTTCAGTAGGGTCTTCGATGGAATCTTCATTACCGCTGGTACGACGTAGTGCACTGTTCTCGGACAGATCACCGGAGGAATCAGGGGGAGGCGGTGGAGGTGGAGGCTGTGGAACGGGGGCACTGCACTCGTCAGGCCGCTCTCTACATTTCCGTTGACAACAGTCACATTTACATTGTAACTCGTTGCCTGCACATTTGGTTATACAATCGAAGGTTTTGCAATTGTAACTTGGATCCTTGTTATTTTGCCGCTTCCAGGTATATGCAAAACACTCATAACAACGGGATAAACTATCCGTATTACATTCTTTGCAACACCAGGGACAGCAGTTACAAACCTGCATATATTTACACTTTTTGTTACACCTAGTGCATGGTTTCCCTGGCCAATAATGAGTCATCTTCCCGCTCTGCTCCCAGTCCCCTCAACCTGCAAACATATCAGTCACCTAAGCACAACTCACCTACAAAAACACGTACCACTGCCGCTCCCAGTCCCCTCACCCTGCGAACATATCAATCACCTAGCAACGCACTCACCGACTGCAACACGTACCACTGCCGCTCCCAGTCCCCTCAACCTGCAAACATATCAGTCACCTATGCAAGCACTCACAAACTGCAACACGTACACTGCCGCTCCCAGTCCCCTCAGCCTGCAGACATATCAATCACTCAAGCAACGCACTCACCAACTGCAACACGTACCACTGCCGCGCCCAGTCCCCTCAACCTGCGAACATGTCAATCACTCAAGCAGCACTCACCAACTGCAACACTACCACTGCCGCTCCCAGTCCCCTCAGCCTGCAAACATATCAATCACTCAAGCTGCACTCACCAACTGCAACACTACCACTGCCGCTCCCAGTCCCCTCAACCTGCAAACATATCAATCACCTAGCAACGCACTCACCAACTGCAACACGTACCACTGCCACTCCCAGTCCCCTCAACCTGCGAACATATCAATCACTCATGCAACGCACTCACCAACTGCAACACGTACCACTGCCGCTACCAGTCCCCTCAGCCTGCAAACATATCAATAACCTAAGCAGCACTCACCAACTGCAACATGACTTACTTAACCCTCACCCCTGTGTCCCCCCAGCCCAGGCCACCGACACCCACGCTGCCCGGGATACCACAGCTGCCCTGACGCGACGCATGTGATCAGCACCAACTGTCACTCTAAATTATTAAATATTCGCAAAGCCATTAAAATTGCAGCGACCCGTGCGCTCAACTCCCACAGTGCAGCAGCACCGTGCTACGAGCTGCGGTATCGGCGCTATGCTGGCTGAGTGTGTCGGCTACGTGCCTAAATGTGATATTAACGATCGCTACATCGCTGCCTATAAATGCTACTTAACCAGGCCAACGCGGATTACGCCACCCTGCCAGTGACTCGCAACACACGACTTAGGACACCCGCCGCGGCCCTCACGACCGCCTACGTTAGCGACCAATCACCCAGCCTCACGTGACACTGACTCAATGGGCAACGCGGACACCTCTCACAGTCAACGCACAGCTCAACGCAACAACCAAATAACGGTTCATTTGCCAGCTTACCACTTTGCCTGGTTGCCAGCTTACCACCTTGCCTGGTTGCCAGCTTAGCACTTTGCCTGGTTGCTAGCTTAGCACTTAGCCTGGTTGCTAGGTTAGCACTTTACCTGGGTGCCAGCTTAGCACTTAGCCTGGTTGCTAGGTTAGCACGTTGCTTGGTCGTTCAGTCATAACCTACGTTAGGTGTGATTTAGTTCACAGGTTGCCGCTAGAGTAATTCGAGACATTAAACTACGTTTGTTATTTAGGCGAGTAGGTGAGATATTACGTGAGTTGATGTGAATTACAAACGTGAATACAATTACGGTTGTAGATACGATATCTTGGCAAGCCTTCCGACTTGCGCTGCCGCCAACAATGATTGAGCAGTTATCCTGTGCGATGACGGTATCCTCAGGTGTGACCTGATGTGGAGCACATCCAGCCTGCCAACCATTACGCAGATGAGGTAGAAGAGGGATAGTGACCAGAGCGCCACGGTCATCCACAGGAACGGTGAGCGGATGGTGAACATGAAATTATCAATGGCTTTGAATAACTGCACAAGATGTGAGTCCTTCTCAAATGACTCCGCGAATACTGTACAGAAATCTCTGCACGTGCGTTTTTTCTCAATGCCTGCACTTCCGTTCAGCCTCTCTGGATCGCCGAGAACGAAGCCGTACTTCGCCAATGTCGGCAGCGTGGAATTGCACTTTACAATGGATTTGCATTTGGGATCGTGATATCGTGGTGGATCATGTTTGGATGTAGTTCTACAATCTTTGATGCACGCCTTTTCATGGCAATTCGATCCCCTGGAACCGCATTTGGAATTGCACTCATCATACAGTTTCTTCAGCAGATCGTAGAACGATGCCGTCAGATAGACAATCCAGGACAGATACTTATCGGCGTGTTCTGACGAGAACGTCTCGTAGATGGTGTGACTGATGGGACGCAGATAAGGACCGCATACGATGGCTTCCCTTGATAAGCATACGAGACTGCCCAGGCTACCATCGGAGTGGCCCTTCTTCAATGCCGAGTGACTAGGGGTAAATAAGTGGTAGACGTTCAGCTCATTATACTGACGTCCGAAATTAGCTGCTTTAACTTTCTCCTCAAATGCCTCTTTCTTGTGTTTGTTACCGTGCATACCCCAGCGATCGGTGAGGTGATGGTAGAAGCTGAACATGTCCGCCAGCGTTTTCGGCGCACTAGGCAAAAGGCAGTTGAGGTAACTGCACAGCCTTGTGAGAGGGGAGTTAGGACGGCCACAGAAATCGTAAAGCACCTCGCATATATTCCGGCCTATCATCGTATGCGACGCGATGGCACTGATGTCAGCGAAGCCCATCGGAGTTCTGCACGGCATACCAGGTGAATTACCACACGTGCTACATGACAGACTCGATCCCCTAGCTATCACCGAATGCGGCAGGTGGCCCTTCAAACCGTCCTCCAAGAACGATTGCAGTGGCGACGTGACGCCGCAGTTGGGATATTGCCCACCCGTTTGGTTGCCACTTTGGTCGTGCCTTTGGTCGCAGTCTTGCTTAGGGCATTGCTTCGTGTTGCACTGCCAGCCGGACCCACCGATGTACCTGCCGTAGTGGCACTCCCTCCAGCCGCTGAGCTGAGTTGTAAGTTGACACTGCTGCATCAGGAAGTACAGCTGGTGGTAGAGGCGCTTGAGCAGGTCGAACAACGTACACAGCAGCTGAATCATGCTGGTAGGGTAATCTAATTTCAGCGAGTTGCTGGAGAAATCACAGGCGTAAATTCCGTCCTTGTGACCGTGGCCTAGGATAGCGGTGAGGACGGCGTGGGAGTCAGATGAGACCTTGTACAGATATTCGTTAACGTCAGTGTGATGGAAGCGAGATGGGTGCGCATCGAAAGGCTGCAGCTTCTTTGAACCTGGATTCAGCTTGTCCTCCTTCATGAACTCAGACTCAATGTGCTTCATCAGTTTGCCGTACACGGGGTTGAACTGCAGACCGTTGCACCAGACGAGAATTTCGTAAACGGAGCACGGAGCCCTGGGTTTGTCAACACGGGTAAGGTGGCAGACTCTGAAGTACGTCTTTAAGAAATCATAGAGTTTTCGGATGAGACCACTTTCCTCCGCGATGGTTACATCAAGCTCGTCCGACCCGGATGTCGATTGAGGAATGTCGGTGACGGGAGATGACAGATGACTGAACAAATTATGCGTTTTATTGTTTAGGTGTTTGAGAATGCTGCTACCATTGAAGTCTTGTCTGTGATTCAGCTCGCCGTGCTCAGCGTTCTCAGGACGACGGACGTCATACCCGTTGTCGCGGAAGAAGAGAGCGTGGAGGCTTGAGGTGCCGTCAGCTGGGTGATAGATTTTGTGGCCATCCCAACCGCTGTATTCAAGTCTATTCTTGAGTTCAGTTAGAGCGTCGTATAAGATGGGCGTGATGGTCCAACAGATTTTGGCGTAGTTTCTACTTTCCGCCTCGGTGAGTTTCTCCCATTCGATGGTCCTCAAAGAATACGTTGAAACGTATGCCTTCTTGAGCTCTTTGACGAGAGGGGTGAAGCCAGCTTTAAGAGCATTGAGGAGTGAGGGGCACTTGGCTTCGCCGTAGGTAGCGGGCTTGAAGGAGGTGATGGCATTATTGAGGGCATCGAGGTTTTTGGTGAAGACATGATCGAAGTGTTGTGAACCGACAAGTTCTCCAAACAACTTAGCTAGCGCCTCACGCGTTGGCTGAATTTTCTCAAAGTCCGTCGTAAAGTCCTGCTGTTTATGCAAATCATGCAGAAATCTGTTGACGCTACCGAAGAATTTGGAAGCAGCCTGGCTTAGCAGGGACTCCTTTTGAGGTGTGAACTTAGGGTTCATGTCTCTAATACCTCTAATTGACTTTTCGTTAGTAATGAAATCCCGTTCAAATGCCGTCATAAAACCTTTGAAACCAAGGGTTAAGTCACGTGAAATGTCTCTCGGCAAAAGTTCGAGTTCCTTTTGGACCTTTCGAGAGAATGCCGTCAGCAGCTCTTTCAGTGACTCAATGTACTGCTTCTGCGCGTGGATGTTTAGAGCGTTCCTAGCAATCTTAACCTCCTGTTGAACTTGGTTGTCAAGCAACGTGATGGTGGCGTCTCGAGTTGGAATCATGCCGTTCAAGACATCCGTGGTAGTTTTAATCAGACCAGTCTCCAAACTCTTCTGCAGATCGGTGAGATCTTGCTTGATTTTGTATATACTACCTCTGAGATTTGATGTTTCGCTAAAATACGTATTCTTCAAAAGTCTTAGGTTGTCTCGGGCGTGGCCTCCAACCTCTCTGATGGTCGTGCACAGGGATTCCAGGTCGTCGGTTATTTTTTTGAATGGATCGTTAAAGGTTTCAGCGTTTATCTCATCTGTGCCACCGGTGAGGGTTTTTTCAGGTTCGATCATTTTTAAAATAGCTTTAATTTCATCCCTAATGTTCTTGATCGCTTTAGGAAGGGTTCCATCTAGGTTTTCTATGTCGCCGGCGGATGTGGCTATACTGTCTTCTTTAACTTGCATTTTATATTTCAAAAACCCTGCTTCACCGAGACCAGATATTTTATCGATCGAATCGCCGCCACCTGTTAACGGATCAGTCCCGATGTGCTTGGTAGTCACAGCGCTTATTGCCGAGATAGCATTGTCCACGGCTTTGACGTGGTTTTTATTCTGTGCAGCAGTATCTTTAAGTGACGTTTTGAGGTTATCGTAGAACTCATCAGCCACAGCAAACGCGTCGTCCAAGTAAGCTGCTATACTGGTCTCAGGCTTACTAGACACTTTGGGGTCGAGGGCGAATGAGTGGAGTTCTTTAGCAGCTTGCCTGACTTTTGAGTGAAGCACTAGGAGCGTTACTTCGACCGCGTATAATAGATCATTTTTTTTAGTGGCACCTTGCCTATTTCCCACAAGTACATCTTCTACTGCTCCAACAATCTCTGCAACCTTGGTATGAAGCTTCTCACCTATTCTCGTGGCAAAAACATTGCAACCACTCTGGATAGCTTCAAGGTTTTTCTGAGCGGCGCCTTTGGCTTCTCTAATTTTTTGATTAATCAGATCACCGGCCTCAGATGCCTCTTCCGTGAATTTTTTTTCTATCTGCTCCTTAAGAACTTTGATGATTTCATCTTCACGGTTTTTACCGGAGTTAAACTTCACATCTGTATTATTCTTGACATAGCCCCCAGCATACACAGTGAGATAATCCTCAAGATACCCTTTTTTCCGCGGTTCACCCCTTCTCGTAGGCTCCGTTCCCAGAATATCGTCCAACCATTTTTTTAAAACGTCACCCCAAAAATTCATTGTGAAACTCGCGCCATAACTGTTTGTTTTACTTTTCATTGCACCAATACCACTTTCGTTCCTTGGCCCTCCATGAATTTTCTTAACCTGATCCCTAAACTTTACGAATATCTCTTCCAGAGTTTTAGCAGTGTCTCCAACACTAATATATTTTCTACCGAGTTCCCCTATATTACTTTTAATCTCCTTTACCTGCCCTTCAATTGCCTGCTTCACCTTATACAGATCCTCTTTCAATTCCCCGTCCATCGTTCTTACAGCCTCAAGCGCTGTTTTCACCTCCTCGATTACTTTATTCTTCGCCTCTCTCGCAAGCGCAAACAGGTTATCGCCCGCTGACTGTAGCTTCTTGGCTTCTTCACGTATTTTCTCCGGTTTAATGCTCTTATCCTCCTTATCAAACTCTTTCAGTATGATATCCAAATGCCCTTGGACAGTAATGACGGAACTCTCCGCATCCCTGATCCACCTTTCCAGCTCACCGATGTATGTCTTCAGCTGACCATTGATATCGTTGAGCTTCTGCAAAATGACCTGAATTTTTTTCGTGAAGTGCGTGACAAGAGTATTTACTTCCTTGCAAATGTGATCGTTGACCTTGCTTTTGACGCCATCAAGAGTGGCAGTAATCTTATCCTTAGTCGCCGCCAACTTCTCTTCCTCCTTTTTCGCTAACTCGCTCAGCCGATTTTTTTCATGCACCAGCGTCTGATGGACACTCACAATTTTGTCACGCAACTTTTCGTTAAAATCATTAATTGCGTCTTTGTTGCTATTGTGGCTATTTTGGACATCTAAGTCATTAGTGAAGTTTTCAGCTTTCCGCTGACAATCTGCCAAGCTCTTCTTCACCAAGTCCTCGTTCAGTCCACTTTGCTCGGCGTCATCTGCAAGAGAATTATCAATTGAAATTTCACTTACCGTTTTGTTAAGTTGCTGCATTTCTCTACCGAAATTCTTTATTTTATTCTTAATGCTTTCATTCGACGACTTCACTTGCTTATTGTACCTGTCGACGTTCAGGCTTAATGTGGGAAACGCCTTGCAAAAACCATCGTGACCTAGATTCAAATTAGGCTCTAAATGATCATTAATTAATGTATCTATAAATTTCTTACCTGTTTCGTAAGGCTGTTTCTCGCTGACATCTTTAAGCACCTGATACAAAAATCCCATCACCCCGTCACACAGCCTGTCAAGGTCAGAGTAGACAATCCCCTGGCCAGTGTAGCCTTTGGAGGATGGATTGAAGCCGAGGAAGGTTTCGAGGCCGGTGCAGAGGTTATTAAGGATGTTAGTAGGGTCATTATTTGAGGTGTTTTTAAGGTTTTAAATTTTGTCAAATTTCTTGTCAAGCTCCCTAGGCGGCACATGGTTAGGGCAGTGGCAAGAGGTGGAAGAGGGGAAGTGAAGGGTGACAAGGCACAAGTTATTGCTATGGTTTAGAGAGGTCATAGCGGTATTATGGCGAAATAATTCAAGGGTTGTAGAGTGGATAAAGGGGCGATGTAGAGTGGGTTAAGGGGCGATGTAGAGTGGACACAGGGGCGATGTAGAGTGGATAAGGGGGCGATGTAGAGTGGGTTAAGGGGCGATGTAGAGTGGATAAAGGGGCGATGTGGAGTGGATTAGGGAGCGATGTAGAGTGGGTTAGGGAGCGATGTAGAGTGGGTGAAGGGGCGATGTAGAGTGGATAAAGGGGCGATGTAGGGTGGGTAAAGGGGCGATGTGGAGTGGATTAGGGAGCGATGTGGAGTGGATAAAGGGGCGATGTAGGGTGGATTAAGGGGCGATGTAGAGTGGATAAAGGGGCGATGTTCAGTGGATAAGGGGCGATGTAGAGTGGGTTAGGGAGCGATGTAGAGTGGATAAAGGGGCGATGTAGAGTGGGTTAAGGGGCGATGTAGAGTGGGTTAGGGAGCGATGTAGAGAGGATAAGGGGCGATGTAGAGTGGATTAGGGAGCGATGTAGAGTGGATAAGGGAGCGATGTGGAGTGGATTAGGGAGCGATGTGGAGTGGATAAAGGGGCGATGTAGGGTGGATTAAGGGGCGATGTAGAGTGGATAAAGGGGCGATGTTCAGTGGATAAGGGGCGATGTAGAGTGGGTTAGGGAGCGATGTAGAGTGGATAAAGGGGCGATGTAGAGTGGGTTAAGGGGCGATGTAGAGTGGGTTAGGGAGCGATGTAGAGAGGATAAGGGGCGATGTAGAGTGGATTAGGGAGCGATGTAGAGTGGATAAGGGAGCGATGTAGAGTGGGTTAGGGAGCGATGTGGAGTGGGTTAAGGAGCGATGTAGAGGAGGTTAAGGAGCGATGTAGAGTGGATAAAGGGGCGATGTAGAGTGGGTAAAGGGGCGATGTAGAGTGGATAAGGGGCGATGTAGAGTGGGTTAAGGAGCGATGTAGAGTGGATGAAGGAGCGATGTAGAGTGTGTTAGGGAGCGATGTAGAGTGGATAAAGGGGCGATGTGGAGTGGATAAGGGGCGATGTAGAGTGGGTAAAGGAGCGATGTGGAGTGGGTTAGGGAGCGATGTGGAGTGGATAAAGGGGCGATGTGGAGTGGGTTAGGGAGCGATGTAGAGTGGGTTAGGGAGCGATGTAGAGTGGGTTAGGGAGCGATGTAGAGTGGGTTAGGGAGCGATGTGGAGTGGATAAAGGGGCGATGTAGAGTGGATAAAGGGGCGATGTAGAGTGGATAAAGGGGCGATGTGGAGTGGGTTAGGGAGCGATGTAGAGTGGGTTAGGGAGCGATGTAGAGTGGGTTAGGGAGCGATGTGGAGTGGATAAAGGGGCGATGTAGAGTGGATAAAGGGGCGATGTAGAGTGGGTAAAGGGGCGATGTAGAGTGGATTAGGGAGCGATGTGGAGTGGGTTAGGGAGCGATGTGGAGTGGGTTAGGGAGCGATGTGGAGTGGGTTAGGGGGCGATGTGGAGTGGGTTAGGGGGCGATGTAGAGTGGGTTAGGGAGCGATGTAGAGTGGATAAGGAGCGATGTAGAGTGGATAAAGGAGCGATGTAGAGTGGATTAGGGAGCGATGTAGAGTGGGTAAAGGGGCGATGTAAGGTGGATAAGGGAGCGATGTAGAGTGGGTTAGGGAGCGATGTGGAGTGGGTTAAGGGGCGATGTAGAGTGGGTTAGGGAGCGATGTAGAGTGGATTAGGGAGCGATGTAGAGTGGGTTAGGGAGCGATGTGGAGTGGATAAAGGGGCGATGTGGAGTGGGTTAAGGGGCGATGTAGAGTGGATAAGGGAGCGATGTAGAGTGGATAAAGGGGCGATGTGGAGTGGATAAAGGGGCGATGTAGAGTGGATAGAGGGGCGATGTAGAGTGGGTTAGGGAGCGATGTAGAGTGGATAAAGGGGCGATGTAAGGTGGATAAAAGGGCGATGTAGAGTGGATAAAGGGGCGATGCAGAGTGGGTTAGGGAGCGATGTAGAGTGGGTAAAGGGGCGATGTAGAGTGGATAAAGGGGCGATGTAAGGTGGGTAAGGGAGCGATGTAGAGTGGATGAAGGGCCGATGTAGAGTGGGTTAAGGGGCGATGTAGAGTGGATAAAGGGGCGATGTAGAGTGGATTAAGGGGCGATGTAGAGTGGATTAAGGGGCGATGTGGAGTGGGTAAAGGGGCGATGTAGAGTGGGTTAAGGGGCGATGAGGAGTGGATAAAGGAGCGATGTGGAGTGGGTTAAGGGGCGATGTAGGGTGGGTTAAGGGGCGATGTAGGGTGGGTTAAGGAGCGATGTAGAGTGGATTAGGGAGCGATGTAGAGTGGATAAAGGGGCGATGTAGAGTGGGTAGAGGAGCGATGTAGAGTGGATAAAGGGGCGATGTAGAGTGGGTTAAGGAGCGATGTAGAGTGGGTTAGGGAGCGATGTAGAGTGGATAAAGGGGCGATGTAGAGTGGGTTAAGGGGCGATGTAGAGTGGGTTAGGGAGCGATGTAGAGTGGGTAAAGGGGCGATGTAGAGTGGGTTAAGGGGCGATGTAGAGTGGGTTAAGGGGCGATGTGGAGTGGATAAAGGGGCGATGTAGAGTGGATAAAGGGGCGATGTAGAGTGGGTTAAGGAGCGATGTAGAGTGGGTAAAGGGGCGATGTAGAGTGGGTTAGGGAGCGATGTAGAGTGGGTTAAGGGGCGATGTAGAGTGGGTAAAGGGGCGATGTAGAGTGGGTTAGGGAGCGATGTAGAGAGGGTTAGGGGGCGATGTAGAGTGGGTTAGGGGCGATGTAGAGTGGGTTAAGGGGCGATGTAGGGTGGATAAGAGGGGATGTGGAGTGGGTTAAGGAGCGATGTGGAGTGGGTAAAGGGGCGATGTAGAGTGGATAAAGGAGCGATGTAGAGTGGGTTAAGGGGCGATGTAGAGTGGATAAAGGGGCGATGTAGAGTGGGTTAGGGAGCGATGTAGAGTGGATAAAGGGGCGATGTAAGGTGGATAAAGGGGCGATGTAAGGTGGATAAAGGGGCGATGTAGAGTGGATAATAATCACCACTTGTGACCATGTCACCGCTGCCGTGACCATGTCATCGCTGCCGTGACCATGTCATCGCTGCCGTGACCATGTCATCGCTGCCGTGACCATGTCATCGCTGCCGTGACCATGTCATCGCTGCCGTAACCATGTCATCGCTGCCGTGACCATCCACTTGGTCACCACTTTGGTCAGCACGTTGGTCGTGGCATTGGTCAACACTTTGGTCAACACATTGGTCACCACTTTAGTTAACTATTACACAATCACATACAACGACTAATGAGTGATACAAAACATTAGACAACAATTAATTGTATAGGTGAGTAGGTGATGCTAGGTGAGTGTAGGTAGTAAACACGTGAGTACGATTAAGGCTGCAGGTAAAACACTTTGCCCAGTTTGTTAACACGTCCAGCAGCAAGTAGTGATTGAGCAGCAATTCTATGACTCGAGGGACTATGCAAATGCGATTTGATGTGGAGGAGGTCGAGGCGGATGACCATGATGTGGAGGAGGTACAACAAGGAGAGGAGCCAGAGGGCGACGTTCAGCCAGATGAAGGGTTGTCTGATGATCCAAAGGAAATTGTCACACTCTTCGAACAACTTTTGGAAATATTTCGAATTGAGCACATTCTTCAACTGACTACAGAAATCAGAGCACTTCTTCGGCGATTGACTGTCATTCAGCGTCGACGCTTCACCAAAGACGAAACCATACTGGTAGAGCGTTGGTGCGACACCTTTGCAGTCAACGATGGAGAGGCATGGACAAGTTGGATTAGGCTTCGTTACATCTTCGATGACACCATGCTCCCCCTTCTTGCACTTATCCCCCCTCAGACATCCACGGCATCCCCAGTCCTGGCAGTTGATGGAGCAGAAGGCGTTGTAGAGGTTGTTGAGCAGATCCCAGAATGTCCACGGGAGGTAGACGGCCCAGGAGAGGTAGAGGTTGGCGTGTTTCTTGGCAAAGTAACCATATGAATCTCCGCAGACAGAGGAGAGATAGGGGGCGCACAGAGCCTTCTGATTTCGGTCGTAGCATGGAATTCTCATTGACAGGCTCGCCAACTCAGCATACGGAGGAAGATGTTTCATATCTGCGTGAGTACTTCGCGCATCATCATACGCTTTTGTCAGCGCATTAGTGAGTGGAGCTGTGTCGGAATAAAGATTAATCGACTGACCTTTCATGGCATCTTCAACGTAACTCTGGATGCCGTTCTTGCCTGCCGTTTTAGAACCGTCTCCCCAACCCTTAACTAAATACAACGCAAAACCGAAGTGTTCCGGCAAGCTGCTGGGCGGTTTGGGTACGAAGGAGAGTAAGGGTGTAGCGATGCCGTTACTGAAGAATTTGGTCAGCACGTTACCCAGCTCTTTACCCAGCTTCGTACTTCCTGAGAAACCTCTGAAGCCGAGGGGAGTTAGACATGGCTGCCCAGGTGTCGCCTTGGGGCATGATTTACATTCGGCTCTACAACCGACGCTTGTTAACTGATGAGGTAGGTGGCCGGGTAGACAGTCACCAAGGAACGACATAAGTGGTGACCTAGGTTGGCACTCAGTCTCAGTCTTTGAGTGCTTTGTACATGGCAACTTGGCTGACTGCACATCCTTCCCGTACTTGCAGCTGTACCAGCCATGCTCGGAGGTCAAAGTGTCACACTGGCTATGCAAGAACTTCAGCGGCAGAAATATTCTGCGCAGGATGTCAAGCAACGCATGGAGGCAGTCCTCAGCGCGGGATGGATACGAGAATTTGAGATGGTTGGTGCGGAAGTCAACAGCATACGTGGTGTCCGCGTCTCCAGTGCCGAGTATAGTAGTGAGCACGGTGGGAGCGTAGGATGTCAGATGAACAATTGCGTTGGTGATGTCGCTACTTCTAATCATCAGTGGGTACGCGGTCAATAAGTTGGGAGTTTT
>NW_012237284.1:0-38715 GCF_000981445.1 Babesia bigemina
CTCACTAGGTCAGCGCGTAGGTCACTCACTACGTCACTCACTAGGTCAGGGCCTAGGTCACTCACTAGGTCAGCGCGTAGGTCATCGTTAGGTCACTCACTAGGTTATGGCCTAGGTCACTCACTAGGTCAGGGCCTAGGTCACTCACTAGGTCAGGGCCTAGGTCACTCACTAGGTCAGCGCGTAGGTCACTCACTAGGTCAGGGCCTAGGTCACTCACTAGGTCAGCGGCTAGGTCACTCACTAGGTCAGGGCCTAGGTCACTCACTAGGTCAGCGGCTAGGTCACTCACTAGGTCAGCGGCTAGGTCACTCACTAGGTCACTCACTAGGTCAGGGCCTAGGTCACTCACTAGGTCAGCGGCTAGGTCACTCACTAGGTCAGGGCCTAGGTCACTCACTAGGTCAGGGCCTAGGTCACTCACTAGGTCAGGGCCTAGGTCACTCACTAGGTCAGCGCGTAGGTCATCGTTAGGTCACTCACTAGGTTATGGCCTAGGTCACTCACTAGGTCACGCACTAGGTCATCGTTAGGTCACTCACTAGGTCACTCACTACGTCACTCACTAGGTCAGGGCCTAGGTCACTCACTAGGTCAGCGGCTAGGTCACTCACTAGGTCAGCGCGTAGGTCACTCACTACGTCACTCACTAGGTCAGGGCCTAGGTCACTCACTAGGTCAGCGCGTAGGTCACTCACTAGGTCATCGTTAGGTCACTCACTAGGTCACGCACTAGGTCATCGTTAGGTCACTCACTAGGTCATCGTTAGGTCACTCACTAGGTCACGCACTAGGTCAGGGCCTAGGTCACTCACTAGGTCAGGGCCTAGGTCACTCACTAGGTCAGGGCCTAGGTCACTCACTAGGTCAGGGCCTAGGTCACTCACTAGGTCAGGGCCTAGGTCACTCACTAGGTCAGCGCGTAGGTCATCGTTAGGTCACTCACTAGGTTATGGCCTAGGTCACTCACTAGGTCAGCGCGTAGGTCACTCACTAGGTCATCGTTAGGTCACTCACTAGGTCAGGGCCTAGGTCACGCACTAGGTCATCGTTGGGTCACTCACTAGGTCAGGGCCTAGGTCACTCACTACGTCACTCACTAGGTCAGGGCCTAGGTCACTCACTAGGTCAGGGCCTAGGTCACTCACTAGGTCAGCGCGTAGGTCACTCACTACGTCACTCACTAGGTCAGGGCCTAGGTCACTCACTAGGTCAGCGCGTAGGTCACTCACTAGGTCAGCGCGTAGGTCACTCACTACGTCATCGTTAGGTCACTCACTAGGTCATCGTTAGGTCACTCACTAGGTTATGGCCTAGGTCACTCACTAGGTCACGCACTAGGTCATCGTTAGGTCACTCACTAGGTCAGCGGCTAGGTCACTCACTACGTCACTCACTAGGTCAGGGCCTAGGTCACTCACTAGGTTATGGCCTAGGTCACTCACTAGGTCAGGGCCTAGGTCACTCACTAGGTCAGGGCCTAGGTCACTCACTAGGTCAGCGCGTAGGTCACTCACTAGGTCAGGGCCTAGGTCACTCACTAGGTCAGCGGCTAGGTCACTCACTAGGTCACTCACTAGGTCAGCGCGTAGGTCACTCACTAGGTCACTCACTAGGTCAGGGCCTAGGTCACTCACTAGGTCAGCGGCTAGGTCACTCACTAGGTCATCGTTAGGTCACTCACTAGGTCACGCACTAGGTCATCGTTAGGTCACTCACTAGGTCAGCGGCTAGGTCACTCACTAGGTCAGGGCCTAGGTCACTCACTAGGTCACTCACTAGGTCAGGGCCTAGGTCACTCACTAGGTCAGGGCCTAGGTCACTCACTAGGTCAGCGCGTAGGTCATCGTTAGGTCACTCACTAGGTTATGGCCTAGGTCACTCACTAGGTCACGCACTAGGTCATCGTTAGGTCACTCACTAGGTCAGCGGCTAGGTCACTCACTACGTCACTCACTAGGTCAGCGCGTAGGTCACTCACTAGGTCATCGTTAGGTCACTCACTAGGTCACGCACTAGGTCATCGTTAGGTCACTCACTAGGTCATCGTTAGGTCACTCACTAGGTCACTCACTAGGTCAGCGCGTAGGTCACTCACTAGGTCAGCGGCTAGGTCACTCACTAGGTCAGGGCCTAGGTCACTCACTAGGTCAGCGGCTAGGTCACTCACTTGAACAGATTGTTCGTAAGTGCCATGGGTATACATGAGAGCACAGTGGAAGTGACACTGAAACCACCATTAACAACTAGTCGACAACACAATACGAATAACAGTAAAACACTTCAAATCACAGAACGTACAATGTACTACGTAACTGCGATAATTACTACTTTAAGTTGAGTAGCTCGTTGGGGTCGTCGTCGAAGTAATTGGCGTCGTACAGGGACATCATCTTCTTATTGTCGGAGAGCAGCGCCTTGACGTCGATGAGATGGGAGGCCTTGGTGCGGATAAGATGTGACCTGATGTGGAGTATGTCGATGCGGTACAGCATCGTGTTGGCGAAGATGAGTAATGCTGTGGACCACAGTGCGACGAGCGTGAAGATGAATGGCTCTCGGATGTTGTAGAGGAAATTGTCCATGGCAGTCATGAGTGATGCGATAGGCTTGCCGTTGACAATTTCCTTCAGCTTTGCGATAATCTGTTGACATGTGAGTGGCAACTGCGATCCCACCTCCGGCGGCGTGAACCCGTGAGTGTAGAGGAGGGGCAGCGCAACGGGACATGAGTGGAGGGATTTGCCATCGAAGCAATTATGCTTCTTTAGATCATAGTACATTTTTTCAAGTGACTCCCACAGTCTGTCCGGCAGGTACACCGTCCAGCTGAGGTAGGTGTGGGCGAAGCTCTGGGAGTACAGGGCGTAGGCCCGGTAGGTGATGGGAGACATACGTGGATGGCAGCTGTCAGGGTCACTACCGCAGCCAACCAGTGTGGACAGGGTACGGGGATGTGCATTGTCGTGGTTGTGATTGGAGACGGAGTTGAGAGACTCTGTACCTCGGACGCCACTGACAGCTTGGAGGTCGTGGCGACCAAGATGGTCCCAGTCAGGGCAGTCGAGATGCGGAGTGCGGAGTGAGTTTCCTAGTGGAGACAATGACTTTGAAGCATACCCGTGCATCTCATTCCCGAAATTGTGGAAGAACGACACAAGCTCCCCGGTGGTGCGCGGCGTCCGCCTGGTGAGGCAGTTGAGGTAGGAGCACAGTGTCAGCAAGGGGTCCTCACCGCCGCAGCTGGGAGTGAGGATAGTGGAAAGGGTGTTGCCTGTTTGTTGACTACTCGGTAAGTCTTCATCCCTAAATCCCATCCTGACGCGGCTCTTGAGGCACAGGTTGCACGGGTCGAAGAGGTGCGTCTCGAAGGTGGAGTCCCAGCCGTCGGTCAGGAACGCCTGGAGGGGGGAGTTAGAAGCAGTGATGTCACTGCCGTAGTTACAATTCTGCCAACCACCATACGTGGAGTTTCTATTACACTGCGCCTTGAGGAACTGAAACTGGTGGTGGCAGGCGTATGCGTAGTCACGCAGCTGGCAGAGGAGGGCGCAGCAATCAGGCTCGTCGGATTGGGTAGAGGACATAGGCTTCACAGCTCTTGATGACAGACTTGCTATCCAGTTAGGTGCGATGGATGTGAGCACTGAACCTGCAAACATGGCGGTAAGCTGGAGTATGTCGAAGACATCTGTGGGTCTGACTTTGGTGTGGTTGATGAATAGCGCAAGGTGTGAAGGTTCATGATGTAAGCCACTAAAGGCCTTGTTAAAACATTCTGTGAGAGTGCTATGATGCTTTGGGTGCCTAAGTCCAGCTAGCCACTGAAGCATCTCCCGTACGGTGCGCGGCGCCTCGGAGGGGAACAGCTCCGTCTCGGGGATATCGGTGGAGCCAGGAGTGGGTGTCTGGGTTGTCCAGGGAGCGAGGCATAGTGTAATGTCAGGATGTTTGATGGTTTTTTTATCGAAGTCTTCGGGTGGCTTAAGTTTTGGATCAACTACTGGTGGGAAGGTGAGATTGATGGCGGGAGTAGCTGAGTACACTGGTTCAATCGGTTTGATGTTTGGGGGAGGTGGAGGGTCGTATCCCAGGTCTATGTCATATGAAGAGTCTTGTAGCGTACGGTCGGGGACTTGGATTTGAAGATCTAAATAATTGGGATCGTCTTGTTTTCTGGGAGTGCCACGTTGTGCGTTCTCAATCAAAACTCCAGGTACTATAGGATCTAAACGCCTAGAGAACAGTGGGTCGTCTCGTTGGAAGTCGAAGGCTAAATGCGTAGGCCTAAAACCAGAGTTTGATGGATCATCCAAATTGCTAGACATTCTATCTGGAATTTCAATAGTCATTTGCGGCGTTGTGCGGTTCAGACTATGCTGAACAATGTTAGGATCGGGACGTTCTGAAATCGTTCGGCTATGTGGTGGGACATAGATATCGAGAGTGTCGACTGTGTCAGTGTATGCAGGTTTTAGTTGATGAGTAATGTGGACATCACCGCCTCTGAAAAGGTCTTTATATAACGTCTTCTGAGATATGGCTCTTACAGTTGCTTCTAGGTTATCCTGTTTTTTTCTAGCATCTTTGAATCGCTTATTAAGTTCATGTTTACTGTCAGCGAACATCTTTTCATAGGCTGGGTTATTTCTAGAAGTATCATTGATTACGCTGCCGTGGGAAGCAAATGGCTCTCGCGTCAAAAAAGGTTTATACTCTCTATTCTGTATAACGGAGCCATGCAGAGTATTTCCTTGCATATATTTTTGAAACAGCTTTTGTTCTGAGTCATCTGGCTGCGAGTCATTGGTGTCTGCGTCACTTTTCACCACTATCCCATCCAAGGGAAACGAATGTGGAAGTACACTACCTGACGTAAACATTGCATGGTCATTTGACTTTGCCAGCTGATCTTGAATGTCTTCCTGCATCATTTTCAGAAAGCGGATTTTCTGCTCTTCTTGCCATTTTGCCTTCGCTGCCACCTGTTTTTCGAATACACCGTCAGAGCCGTCGTCATAAACATGACCGTCCACTTTACTGCCAAATTTAAAATTGGGCAATACAGGCTTATTAATATCACGAACCGCATTTCCGACAAATCCTAACGGAATTTCTTCGTCTACATGCTCCATATTTGGCATAGCATATGTGTTAATTGCTGCACCGTCTAGGCCTAACACTTCGTAGTCATCAGAAGATGACACTGCTGTATTTCCATGGCTAATAATTGCTTCATGCCCATCAACGTTAAAAATGGCGGGCTTAACTTCAGCGATAGTCTTGCGGTTCTCTGCAATATCATTTCCGTCGACATAGATTATCTCCTCGTCACCACCAGACACATCGGTCCCCTCAACGTCCATATCCACCACACCCTTAATATCGACAATCATCTCGTCCTTATCAACCACTTCCTCCATAACGTCCTCTAATAGTCCCCTTTGCATAGCTTCCCTTAACCTATTTTCCTCTCGCTTCGCTTCCAAATCCCACAATTTTTTTTGCTCCTCTACTGCCTTTTGTTTTCGTTCTTTCTCACGTCGTTTGTAGGACTGATCCTCTATGGCGTCGCCGCCGAGAATAATATAATCTCCCTGCCCTCTATCCCTTCCCCTTAGTTCGTAGTAATCACGCTCATGAGCATTATGTTCACCGGTAGACTGAAGGGAGCGTCTGGAAGTGGAATGGCTGGAACGGCTTTTCGAAGTGAGGGAATCAATACGTGAATTTCGTTTTGAATGTATTTCTCGTAAATCTTTATACTCCGTTTCCAGCATTCCTTGTCTTTGAGCATCTAAAACTTTATCTTCATCTTGAAAGTTTGGTTTTTCAACACAGAATTTCATGCTGCCAAAGTTAAAAGAAGATTTACCCGGAGGACAGGCAGCAACGCTCGCCTTTGGTCCACTCCCCCCAGCTCCACCAGCGCCTGAACCTAAATCCGAGCCAGTGTATGCCGTAGTAGCATCGGTCGTAGGATCTTGCGATGTACTTTGACCGCTTCCTTGAACAGGCGCAGAAGAACCCGTCTGGCCATCCTGCCCCTGACCACCACTGGAACCAGAGGCACCAGATGACCCAGAGTCCGCACTTGGAACACTTGAAGGCTGACTTTGTACTGCCTTTGCAACTGGTGAACTAGAAGTATTTCCCACACTGTGACCATTTCCTTGGTTCTGTGCTCCCTCCACTTTCTTGCCCTGGTTCTGTGCTCCCTCCACTTTCTTGCCCTGGTTCTGTGCTCCCTCCGCTTTCTTGCCCTGGTTCTGCGCTCCCTCCGCTTTCTTGCCCTGGTTCTGCGCTCCCTCAGCTTTCTTGCCCTGGTTTGGAGTTGCGTCGCCTTTGGTGACCACAGGCTTCGCGGCCTCGGTTTTGGGCGCTTCGCTTTTGGTTTCAGGTAATTCCTCATCGGATTCTTCATTCATCAATTCTTCATCAGAATCAGGCTCAGAGTCAAGATAATACTCATCCTCATCCGCAGGCTCAGGCTCAGGCTCAATCTCAGGCCCAGGCCGAGGCTCTGGCGTAGGCTTAGGCTTCTTCTCAGGCTTCTCATCCTTGTGTCTACTCGCACACTGGTTGCCGTTCAAAATTCTCACGAGTCCGTCCAAACCGTCATTCGTTTTCTTGAGCTCATGGATTGCACCATTCCAACTGTCAAACAAATCTTTATAGGGGGTAGTCTCCACTTTATAATTGTTATGATATAATGTGAATCCGTAGCGTATGAAGTTATTTGTAAAATATGCCATAAAAGCTTCGGGATATCCCCCAGACAGGGTGTTACCTTTCCGTATGTGTTTACCACTCAGCGGATATTTTTTCGTACTGTCAAAGGGTTCGATTGACTTCAATTGTTCCATCACATCACTTAAATGTGTTTTGAACCACTTGGCCATTTTCTTGGCAATGTTTTCCGTGGAAAGATATTGAGGTTCGCGCGCATACCCGGTGAAAGAGAATCGGTTTCCGTTGAATATTTTTTCAAGGGACTTTTTTAGTTTGCTGCAATGTTGTTGTAAGTCTCGCCAAGCAATGCAATGATGCCTGGCTTGTAAATTATTTTTGAAATCGTCCTCATCCCTAACTTTTTCGAAAATCCCACAAAAGTCTTGCACCAACCGAAGAGCGTTCGCAACATTGGACATATCAGCGCCATGCTTACCAAACACCGAAGTGACGAATACATCGAGAAATACGTTGAATCCACGACCATGTTTTTCTGAAATATCTATAAGGTCAGGCATCATTTTACTACCAGGGGAATAACCACTCCTATGACCCATATTCAGCTCACGTGGCGCAAATCCTCCAGGGATTACACCGTAACCATTCGTTTGTGTTGCAATTAGATATTTATCAATCTGACTGCCATAATATACTGATCGTGCGACCAATCCAACCTGGTTTTCGGCCCATCCCCCACCACCAAGTGCTTTGAAATTAGCGTCAACTTTGTAGCGCAGGAAATATATAGCGGAAAGCAATCTGGGAATACATGCTAACAGAGCGTAGAGTACATCCCTAGGGCTTTTATTACCAAGGTAATGACCGCGAGCATTTTTGCATAATTTCGTATGAAACTTGGATACTCCGCTAAGGAATATGGAAAGTGCTCTTTCAATTTCACTTTGAGTAAAACCTTTATATCTGTTTTTAAGCAGCCTTTTCAGTCGATTGGCAACGCTGCTTTGCATACCCGTCTTGTCATCTTTCAACCAATAAAGAAATTCCATACACTCCTTAAGGGTATTGAAAGCAGGAATCGTACCTTTCGCCGCCATCGTGCCCTGTTCCAGTTACCCACTGAACCACTCTCACAAAACACCACTGCTAGCCTCCAGGACTATGTGAACTGGGAGACACTAGAGTGATCACCCACTAATCCACCCTTACAAATCACCACGTCTAGCCTCCAGGACTATGTGAACTGGGAAACACTGGAGTGATCACACCTCCAGGGTGACACCTCTTAATGCAGCACGGCAGACAACTAAGTGTGCTGAGTGAAAGGGTTATGAAGTAAGACGTAGAGTGACAACAATACGCATCATATTAAAACAATGACACACCTAAACCATCATCATAAATCCATGAACCATCACAAGAATCCTATAGACACACCACTCACCAGAGGAGGGAATGCGACAAGCCGAGGCAGCCATGCTGGAGTGAGAGCGTGGAGCATGATTGGAGAGGTGCGTTGTCAAGACAGTGTACCATACTTGAATCGTTGGGTCTTCCGTTCCGGTGTCTGGCTCGTGCTATCTCGGCGCTTGGCGTGCGTTACTGTTCAAAAGCCCGCAGATTTTCTCAGACCCGGAACGCCGCCTTGCCTCTGCGCCTCTCACGCTACATTCGCGCCGCAATCGTGGATTCCACGCTTCGATGCCGCCAGTTACACCACATCGAACGCGAATCACGCCCTGGTTCGTCCCCAGCAATATGCATGCAAACGATGTCGTTTTCTATCGCACCAATCTACAACTCATAACGCACCACGCATCCCAACGCACTGCCAACCAAAATCCAGGTAAACGATGAATCCAAGATTAAACCCCGTCCGTAGTGAAAACATAGTCAAAATTGCCTTCAAAAATGTTAGTAATTTGGTTAGTAAAACGCTGATCAACTGGTCAAATTGCAATACCATTTTTTGACGGTCCGTCAACGTTTCGTATACAGCAAAAATTATCTCAATAGAAATTTTTTAGTCCATTCCTAGACTTTACAATTTGCGTTTTTATTTTAATTTAAGGTGTCAGGCTAAGTGCGTAGTTTCGACTATTTTTTGTTTATTTTTTTATTTGCACCTGTCCACATAGTTACCTAAATCTCAAAAGATGTTTTATAAATATATTAAGGGAGTTGGAATCTTCTGTGATTTTGGGGGAAACTTTGAGAAACGTGTTTTCTCGGGTTTATCACAGAAAGGAAATTTTTCCGATGTCACTGGGGGGTGTATTGAAGGCCAAAAGTGCGGAATTAAAGCGGCAACATCGCGAGGCGAAAGGCGGCCACACAGGCGCGCTGGATAGACGAACAAGGTACCAATGGAGAGCTCACAAGAAGTGCAGCTGAGCAGTCAAATCGATGAGGACGGAGACCTCATGGTTATTGACGTGGACGTCCCCGATGGGATGGACATCGATGCTCCGCTTGCCACCGTGGGGCGCCGAGAGTGTCGGCAACCCGAAAGGCGGCATGAATCCAGAAAACCGGTACAAAGCGGTGTTCAGGGCCCTAAAGGTAAACCCACAAATTCGAAGGGGGCCGGCCGTGGCGGCGAAAGCCGGCCAATCCCGCAGGCAAGCCGGAAACGACACCAGCCCGGAACCACTCCGGCTGTGAAGGGCGCTGGAAACAAAGCGCGGAACGGCGGTCCCCAGGGCCAAAAGGGTAACAACCGGAAGGCCAAAAAGACAGGAAACACGGCTCAAACGCCGCCTGTCGTGGTTTGCAACGCCGGGCCGAGTTCCTCGGAACGCGCACCCGTGTGTGTGCAGACACTGTCTACCCTGCAGCCACCGGCAGGGGAGGTTGTCGGAAACGGTGGCTGCCGCTCTCCGACCGTGTATTCCATATCGTCGGATGACTTTATGGACGTGGACGAAGAGGAACCTGAGCAAGTCGGGCCTGTGAGAGAATCAAACAACAGTATAGCACCGGGCACCGCCAGTGAGGTGGCGCTCACTGAGACGGCTGCGTTGCCGAGGGCACCCGAAGGGCACGCCCCGCAGGCTGAACGGGCCGGGAACACGCCACAAATGCCGCCGAACTACGCTAGGCTGAATGCCAAGTTACAGTTCCTGCACTGTGTCATGCGTCAGATCGATGGACCATGGTGTCATTGGGTACCGGACGTCTACAAGGCAGTAGTGACGAAGTATCAGAGGATGCCACGAGGAGGATGGAAAGTCCTCGCGGAATATGCCAACGAGCATTTCGAATTCCACAAGACCCACAAGGAGGTGGAGCAGATGGCAAGACAGGTAGTCGCCAAAGCAGCGCGGAGCCAACCGACGGACGTTGGAGAAATAGCATCGCTGCACGACGTCGACTCATACAACGCCCTGCAGGAGGATTTCGACCGGATCATGGCACAGAGGTTGAGGGAGCCTGGTGTGATTAGGACAGTAAAGAACAAAAGACACACCATGGACTCCCTCGACTTCACGGCGATAAGGTCGCTGGATCTAGTGGTCCACAACTACGTGAAGCACAACCCAGTCACTGACATGGGGATGCTAGCCGTCTTGTATCAGACGGCACAGGACTGCTACGACAAGTACAGCGCAAAACCATCGTCGTCCTCGGGAAAGAAGGAGGCAGCTGAGAGGAGGATCAAGGAGCTGGAGGAGATAGGAGCATTACTTCTGAAATACAAGCAGAAGGTCCCCCTGGAGAAGGAGGATAGGAAACGCGTTTATCGCCAAATGGACAAGTACAACATGATCGCGGACAAGCCGCAGGAACTGTCATACGTGATCAGCAGGACTCAAGAGGAGCTCCAAAAGGAGCAGGACAAACTCAAGAACGCCAAGTTCAAGAAGGAGTTGTACAACGACAACCGCATGTTCGAGCTCTACACGGGACACTTCTACAGGACACTGGAGAACAAGCAGGACGCGGACGAGTCGGCGATAAACGAGGGGATGATGATAGAGTACTGGGCGCAAATGTGGGTGAAGCCAAACGCACCGCACAACGGTGAAGGATATCTGGTCGAAAGACCACCGGCAGAGAACAAGGCAGGCTTTCCCACATACGAGGAATTCGTCACGATCGTCAAGAAATTGCGAGACTGGAAGTCGCCCGGTGCGGATGGGATCTACAACTACTACATTAAATGGCTCACGTCCCTTCACAGAGTCATTTACAGGCTAGTAGAGGAGGCATGCCAGCAAGGCAAAGTGCAGGACGACTGGTTCTACTGTGGGATCACGTACCTACTACCGAAGAACAAGAAACCAAAGTCCGCCGCACAGTACAGGCCTATCACATGCATGTCCAACCTATACAAGCTAACTACCCGCTGTGCAACGGAGACGCTTAAGCGAGAAGTCGATGGCAGGGGACTACGGTCCGAGAACCAGATGGGCACGAGGAGCAACGTACAGGGTGCAAAGGAGCACGCGTTAGCGAACATCGCGCTCAACGAGAAGCACAAGGGGAAGTTACTTGCAACGTGGGTCGACGTCATGAAGGCGTACGACTCAATCGACCACGCGTACCTGGCAAGGGTTATCGACAACCTTAACCTACCAGGGTGGTTATCAAACTTCATCAAGCAGACGATCAAGAGGTGGAATATAGAGATACGGTGGAACAAGAACACAATCATGCACAAGAAAGTGGAGAGGGGCATTCTCCAAGGCGACAGCCTATCGCCCCTTCTCTTCGTGCTGTGCTTGGACCCGCTGAGCAGGCACCTGACTCGCATCTTCCCCAAGGTGGAGTTAAGCGTGACCGGCGGCAGGATATTCGCCACAAACCACTTTCTCTATATTGACGACCTCAAGTTCTTCGCCCACGAGGAAAGTACGATGAGAGGAATGGGCCGAGAAGTGGAGAAGTTCTTCAACGACATAGGACTCAGGATCAACCGCGACAAGTCGGCAACCAACACGGAGGCGTGCGCCAGCATCGCCAAGCAGATGGAAGGCCCGGAAACGTACAAGTACTTGGGAGTCACAGAGACTTCAAACTCACTGACAAGCGACGGAATGTTCGACATAATACTACAGGAGATATGCAGGAGAACGGAGCTACTGGCTGCGTCAAAGCTGTCGGGGAAAAACCTCTCGATGGCCATCAACCAGTACGCCCTCAGCGTCATAAACTACTACATAGGCGTGATCCCCATGGACATCACGCACATCGACAGGATTGACTTGTAGACGCGCACAAGGCTCTCGGCAAAAGATGAACAAGTAACGTGGACGAACACACAACGGCTCTACCTCCCCCGGAAAGAGATGGGGAGAGGGCTCCACAGCATGGTATTCAGAGCGGAAGCCATGCTGCTACGACTGTGGTTGACGTTTTCAGCAGACGAGGTGACGTCAACCAGGAGGGCTGCGATCATGCAGCATTTTCGCGACACATACGCGCACATATCTCATATCAAGATGCACCTGGAAGGGAGATATGGAATGGAATTCGGAGTGGAGGACACGACGGACAAGAGCCTCAGGGACCTCAGGGTGGCCCAAAACAAATGGCTGTACAACAGAATGCACGTAAAATCAACTCATAAGGTTCTGTATGCCAAGCGTGAGGACCCCAAGCTGGACATCGAGGCGTCGTCATTGTACCTGACGTGTGGAATACTCACCCCGGAAGAAGAAGCGAAGGTAGCAGAAGTCCAGGACAGGAATCTGCAATGGATGACTTCGTCCAACAAATGCTCAAGATGCAACAACGGCAAGAACGTGGACCACCTCGCGACGAAGTGCCCGAAACTACTACACCTTGAATATACGAAGAAGCACAACGAGGTAGCAAAACGGGTCCACTCAGTACTCGGGAGGCAAATAGGACTACCCAAGGAGAAGATAGACGCCCACAAGATCGAGAGTGAAGTGCACGGAAAATACGGATGGATCGCGTACGACAAGACGGTCAAGACTCAGAAGACTAAGGAATACAACAGGCCAGACATCATCCTGGCGGATCGGCGGAGGAACACCATAACCATCGTGGAGATAGGAATCACCAATCAAGACAACCTAGTGGATACGGAGAAGTTCAAGAAGCAGAAGTATGAAGACCTTATCGAGGACCTCAAGGCGCGACAGTTTAACCAGCAAACCAAGATCAGGGTTATCCCCTACGTTATGACGTGGGAGGGAATAGTGACAAAGGAGCACAGCAAGTACAGACGGGACCTGGGCATATCGGATCGCATGGAAGCCCACATACAAAGGGTAGTGATCCAAGAAACACATAAAATAGTGATGAGGGATATGAAGCCGAAAGAAGACTACGATTCCGTAGAAGACCCTCAAGCCCAAACTGTATGGATGCCCGCATGGATGGCACCAGTGACGTCCGGCAATGGACCGGCGTGGATCCCGCAACCGGTTTCAGCGTGAGGCGTTAGCCCCGCAAACACGAAAACCGGCCCAAGGCACGTAGCCACATAGCACACTACAAGATGAGATAACTTAAATTAATAGTGACTGCGTGACGCTAGAAGAGATTATTGGAGTCTCGGCTTGGAATCACGAAATCCATCACGTATTTGGCGGAATATCTCTCCGAGGCTTACGTTATAAATTTGGCCCATGATGTAAAGTACCAAGACAAGGAGGGCCGAGAAACCAATGAAGCCGGCGAAAGCAATTCCTAAAAATTTTAAGGCGCAACCAGTTTTGTTGTTGCAAGTGCTACCACAGAAGCATGCCATCTTCCCGAAACTCACAATACCACTAACCCTGCACAGCTATGAATCACACACCTCAATACTCTAACACCCTCAGCCAACTCGATGCACCATGACCATACCCCCACCCCTACCATGCCATCCGCCTTGTGCTGGGGCAACCGTAAATCCGGATATCCCAACGCTGACATGACATGAATATCCAATCCAGCATGCACTAATAAGACATGTCTTCACCGTGATTTATCACTACAGCGACTAACAATGTATTGTCAACGAGAAGTGCCAGGTCTCTCTAACATCTGCCTTGTTCCATCCTGCTTATTCTGATATCTGACCAGCTTACCTAAGCCGCTTGCGTGACGTTTCCGATCAGTGCAATGCAGCCACTAAGCACGCCACCATACAGCACCATGCCACTTGCTAACCTAACAAATGGCCCATCACGTCACACGGAGCACGACTCATCAGGTGACGGACTTTATTACAACCCGATAAGTTTTACTTTTCTCTTGATATGAGGTCACCCACCCCAACTAATTAACCAGAGCGATGCCATGTTAGCAGATTTCCATTAACTAAATCTTGCCGGTTAGGTGAGGCTATACTGGAGTAGAAAGATAGGCGGTGCCTTAGGCGCAGGTTTTGCATCCATTGTAAAACTTTTCGTTGCAATCGCCACTCTCTGTATTTAAGAAGCATAAGCCACAAACCTTCATTCATCATGAAAATGATGACGGCGGCGATGGCGTGGATGTAAGGGGCGGGGATTGTGATCATCTCGCTGTTCATGTGATTGTTCATCAACGCAATCATCACTCTGTCTAGACATTAGATATGAGTTGGCAGTTGGGTTATAGTAATCAGCCGCGCAGTAGATACCGCACCCTGTGGAACGGCCGGATGCGGAAGTAGATCATGACACAGACGACGATGAGGAGAATTATAAAGCATGTGACAGCGACACCTACCGTAACAGGTAGTATGGCTCTTGTTTTACAACAAGGACAGTCACAATTTGCCCCATATTCATAGTCACATTTTGGACATTCATAACGATCGCAAGCGGTGAGACGCCCTATGTAATAATCGCACGCTTTGCACGCGCCATAATTTCTACATCGTTTACAACACCATGGACAGCATATACATCTGCCATTACAGGGTGTGCCACACTTACACCCATCACTCATTTTTTTTCTTACCTCTCCCTACCCATCAACCTACGAACCATGAATCACGTACCTCAGACCCGTACACTGAGCGTCTCCCATCTGCGCCCCAACAATCGGGTGATCGCCATCCGGCGCATCGCCACTTACATCACTACTATGCAGCCATCACAACTAAAGTACTACCAACGTAGCGCATGTCGACGCTGTCCTGGCCGTGACATGCAGGTTAGCGGGTACCAGTTCCTCGGCGAACTCCATCCACCACAGGCCGACGTTACCAATGCGTACGACTGCTGTTACATATGTGTTGTAATGAGTTCCTGAGTGAGATACACGTCCTCATTAGTATGTCTCTTATGTACGCTGCTACCACCAATGCCACCTAACTACGCCGTCCATTGGCCATCACGTAGGAGAGTAGCTGTGGCATTTCCAGGTGACGTACATTGCCTACACGGCAACTAGTAACTCTACAACAACATAGTAACTCACCTGCTATGGCCATCGCCAGCTGCCTACGTTGGTGGCCAACAGCACAGCTCCACCTATCACTTACAGAGTGGTACTATGCGAAGACATGTAAAGGGTTATGCAAAACTCAGATCACCACACTGTATCATCCATTAAGTTGGCAACATGAACCAGGTTATGCCTGGCGGCAGTGACGCTTTTTTCACACCATGATGCCGCAGGTGCTGGAGTAACACAACTACTACTACAGCGCAACCTATTGCGATGTAAAATGACTACATTAATGTGATAACTATTGAACTGCAAGTTGACCAATAGCGTCCTCGTCGAAGTAGTCGACGTCTTAGAGTGATAGCATCTTCCCGCCTTTAGTGAGTAGCGCCTTGACGTCGATGAGATGGTAGGCCTTGGTGGTCAGGAGATGTGATCGGATGCAGAGGACGTCCGGGCGGTAGAGGAAAGTGTGGAGTAGGTACAGCGCCACGAGAGACCACAGTGCGATGGAGCAGTAGAAGAAAGGCATCCGTATGTGCCACATGAGTTTGACGATTTGCCGGAACAATTCAGTGAAGTGGCCAGAGTGCAGCGCCTTTCTGAGTTGTGCGTTGAGGTCTCCGCAGCGTATGCCAACGTTTTCAGTGACCAGGAGATCTGCGTTACTATACGTGAATCCGTAACGTTAGAGGGTTGGCAGTGGCCCGGCGCACTGGACGATGGAAGGGCAGTGGCAGGTATCCTTCCCACCGTGGGTGCCGGGTTTACAGGGGCATGTGGCACACCCGGACGCCGTGCAGTCGATGTTATCCAGCGCGTGGAGTAAGTCACATAGCAACTCCCAGAATCGCCATGCCAGGTACATTATCCACGTGATGTGTAGCCCGGCGTGCTTCTGCGGGTAGGTGTGATGGGCGTGGAGTCCTAGGGGTTGGAGGTAGGGAGCGCATCCACGGGGTGACTTGCAAGTGGAGTCGTGGAAGAGGGTGGACAACGCATTGTGGTTTTTGTGGCCATGGCCGGAGAGTGATGCGATGGCACTAGTGAGCTGGTGATTTTCATAACTGCCATGGAGCAGTGTCCACAGTGGGAAGAGGCTGTCGATGCCGTCAGTGTTGAGGTGCGATATGAAATTGGAGGCATCGGTGTACGTGCCGCCACGGTGCTCAACACGGTCATGAGAGTCCCACTTCCGAAGCAGCTGAGCATACAATGCAAACACGTCGGCGAGTGATGACGGTGCAGCGGGACACGACAAGAACAGAGTCCAACAGAGCACGAACAGGCATGAATCGGAGTCACGGCACATATCGCCGAGGCGCTTGGCGAGATCTAACCCGGTGCCACTTATGGAGGCAGCAAAGCCAAGGTCCCAGAAGCCGAGCGGAGTGAGGCACTGCTGGCCGAGTTGGTTGGAGGTGCAGTTGGCACATTCGATGACCATGTCAGCAGCGGTAAGGGTATGCGGCAGAAGTCCGTGGCAGCAGTCACAGAGGAACGACTGGAGCGGCGAGGTGGGCGGGCAGCCGTGAATGGTGGTGGTGGAGGAAGTGGTAGTTGTAGTAGTTGCAGCAGTAGTAGTACTGATAGTACTAGAGTAAGTGCCGATTTGTTTACACTGCCAGTGGTGTGACTGCACCTGCCGGCCGTACGCGCACTCCCGCCACCCCTTGACCCGGGCGGTGCTGCGGCAGCACTGGGAGTACAGGAAGTAGAGCACTCTACTAAGACGGCATGCTATCTCACGTAGCATATCAAGCAGCGCATCTGGTTCATAGGGGTAGTGGAGCTTGGCACGGTTGTTGGAGGAGTCCGCCGAATACGGGTAGGCGGCGAAGTCGATGCCGTGGCCGTTGCCCTGGATGGCGGTGAGCAGTGCGGTGGAGTGTGAACATGTTGTTGCGATGGTATATGGTAGCTCATCAATGCACTTGGCCATGACAGAATCGTCCCTGTTGGGTGTGTCGCTGTCGTGGCATCGGCGGTCGAGCAGAGCCTTGCAGTGGCCTGGCAGCTTGTTCGCCACCTGTGTATACTGCAGCCCGGAGAGCCACGACAGCATGTCCCTGACCGTGCAGGGGTATCGTGGCTCAGGGGGAGCAGGGATGTGGCAGACCTGGAAGTATTGACATAAGAGGTTGTGGAGCAGCGACATGATGGTGACCAAGTTGATTCCATTTTCCAATGGCTCACCGTCAATCATCATCTCGATAGCCACACCCTCAATTGGAGTTGCAAGTAACTCGTATATCCCACCGCCAGTAAACATGTTGTTCAACTCGCCGTCTTGCCCACTGTCGGAACTAGACACCCTGTACCCGCACCTGGTGAGGTAGTTGCCAAGTGGGTTATCCCTCTCGTCAGCAGTGAACTTACTAATGTGAAGTGCTTTACACTCACCTTCACATTTCGTCGCCAACTTGGTAAGCGCTTGGTGCGTCATAGGTATAATGCTGAGGAACACCTTAGCGTACTTGTGGGCGTGTTCCTCCCTGCACCGCTGACCGGAGTAGGTGGAGATGTAAGTGTTGCCGAGCTCACCGGTGAATTTGGAGAGACCAATAGAGACAGTGTCGAGCAGCGGAGTGGACGGGTGCTTGAAGTAGAAGGGTGCCATATTACTCAGCGCCTTGCTCAGCCTCTCAACCAGCTCGGTGAGTCTGTCGGTACCTCTATCATTGTCCCTTAGGTAGGCGAGCAGCGCAGTGAGCGCGTCATAAACATCATTGAGCTTGGGCGTGTAGGGCTCTTTGGTTGGTGGCAAAGAGGGATTCTTCTCCTTGTTTTGCTCATCGTGCAGCCTGGTGATTTCCCCTGCGACATACTTCTCAATTTGCTCGAACACCTCCTGGAATGCGGATGATAATTCTGCGACGCTCTGTTCCTCACCTGTTAGATCGGAGCGCAGCGGTCGTTGCAAGTACTTCATGAACCCTTTATAGCCCACGTACCTATCCCTGTTTATCTCATGTGGCAGCAGGTTTAAATCCTCGTTGACTTTCTTGGCAAACAATTCCAACGCCTCCCTCAGCGAGTCCACGTACAGCCCACGGGCTTCCTTGGTGAGGTCCTTGATGGCGTCGTCCACCTCACAGTCGACGTGCTTCAAAAGGGCATGGACGGTGTTCTTCTCTATCTCGTCGGCTTTATCAAGGAAGTCGTCACACAACCTGATGGCTTCGGCAAGGTCGGTGAGTCGGAGGTTGGTGAGACCACCTTGTATGCCTTTGAGTTTCCCGTCAATATGCGGAATCTCAAGCTGGTTCAGATTCCAGCCAGCATAGGCACCAGCTTTTTGGATGGCTAAGCTCATCTTACCTAAATTGTCAGTGATCCCTTTGCCCTGGTCGTTCTTGAGGGACTCCATTTCACGTTTGATTTTCTTAAGGCCTTCATTGTCACTTCGACCAATGTGTTTTGTCATGAATTCCAGATTCTTGACTACGCCTCGATATTTGGGATCCTCGCTGTCCGTGCCCTGCAACTCGGTTCGGAGACTCTGAAGTTCGTCAGTTATCTCCTTCATACCTGAGCTTATTATTTCGGGTTGGTGGGATAACTGATTTTGTTGACTCTGAACATTGCGCTTAATATGGTCGAAGCCCTTGACATTTTTCCCATTCCATTGCTCACTGCCACCGAACTCCTTGTCCAGGAGATCAGTTAACATAGTGCTAACTTCATCTTGTAATTCACCTTTAAGCTTCTTAAGATCCTTTTCAATTTCTTCCTTTGCTTGTCCGATTTCTTTGAGTCTATTAGTAAAAGCATTTGCCTGCAGACTACTAATCTTTTTTTTGATTTCTTGAAGACTTCCATCGTCACTTTTAGCAAGACCAATACCAATCTTCCTTTGCAGCAGCTGTAAGTTGTGCACAATGTCATCTTCAGGAATGAGTTCATGACTCAATTTCTTTCTAACATTTCGGAGAACACTTTGGGTTTGTTGCAGTACACTCTCGGTTGCTTGTTCAATGTTTTCACTTGCCTCAGACAACTGCGTATTCTTCTCATGGAGTTCATTGTTGATTTTACTGAGACCATCTTTACTATTTTGCCACTCCTCACCACCAAGTCCTTTCGTTAACAAGTCTCCCAACCTGTTTATCAGACTATTATTAGGACTTCCAGACTCGCTTTTTAACTCTTTTCTAAGCTCTTCAAGCACAGTGGTAATGAGGTGGACGCCAGAGCCGAGTAGTGTGGGCTGGCCGGTCAACCAATTCAAGTGAAGTTGAAGTTCCTTTTCAATTAACTCATGGCCTTTTTCGTTATAGTATTTCTGCCATTTACCATTGCCAAGACCGGTACCCCTCAAATCCTTGATTGTCTCAATGACTTCATTGTTCAACAGATGGTGAAGCACTGCAAGCTTACGTCTGATTACGCCGACGGCTAGGCCGATGTCCCTGGGTTTCTCACTAAAATGCTTTGCCTGTTGCTTGCTAATCTCCGTAAGTATGCTCATGAGATTATTTTGATATTTGATTAATTTAAGTTATCTCATCTTGTAGTGTGCTATGTGGCTACGTGCCTTGGGCCGGTTTTCGTGTTTGCGGGGCTAACGCCTCACGCTGATACTGGTTGCGGGTTCCACGTCGGTCCATTGCCGGACGTCACTGGTGCCATCCATGCGGGCATCCATACAGTTTGGGCTTGAGGGTCTTCTACGGAATCGTAGTCTTCTTTCGGCTTCATATCCCTCATCACTATTTTATGTGTTTCTTGGATCACTACCCTTTGTATGTGGGCTTCCATGCGATCCGATATGCCCAGGTCCCGTCTGTACTTGCTGTGCTCCTTTGTCACTATTCCCTCCCACGTCATAACGTAGGGGATAACCCTGATCTTGGTTTGCTGGTTAAACTGTCGCGCCTTGAGGTCCTCGATAAGGTCTTCATACTTCTGCTTCTTGAACTTCTCCGTATCCACTAGGTTGTCTTGATTGGTGATTCCTATCTCCACGATGGTTATGGTGTTCCTCCGCCGATCCGCCAGGATGATGTCTGGCCTGTTGTATTCCTTAGTCTTCTGAGTCTTGACCGTCTTGTCGTACGCGATCCATCCGTATTTTCCGTGCACTTCACTCTCGATCTTGTGGGCGTCTATCTTCTCCTTGGGTAGTCCTATTTGCCTCCCGAGTACTGAGTGGACCCGTTTTGCTACCTCGTTGTGCTTCTTCGTATATTCAAGGTGTAGTAGTTTCGGGCACTTCGTCGCGAGGTGGTCCACGTTCTTGCCGTTGTTGCATCTTGAGCATTTGTTGGACGAAGTCATCCATTGCAGATTCCTGTCCTGGACTTCTGCTACCTTCGCTTCTTCTTCCGGGGTGAGTATTCCACACGTCAGGTACAATGACGACGCCTCGATGTCCAGCTTGGGGTCCTCACGCTTGGCATACAGAACCTTATGAGTTGATTTTACGTGCATTCTGTTGTACAGCCATTTGTTTTGGGCCACCCTGAGGTCCCTGAGGCTCTTGTCCGTCGTGTCCTCCACTCCGAATTCCATTCCATATCTCCCTTCCAGGTGCATCTTGATATGAGATATGTGCGCGTATGTGTCGCGAAAATGCTGCATGATCGCAGCTCTCCTGGTTGACGCCACCTCGTCTGCTGAAAACGTCAACCACAGTCGTAGCAGCATGGCTTCCGCTCTGAATACCATGCTGTGGAGCCCTCTCCCCATCTCTTTCCGGGGGAGGTAGAGCCTCTGTGTGTTCGCCCACTTCTTGTGTCCGTGCTTCGCGTTAATTATTCTCCGTACTGCCAGGTCGATCTTGTCGAAATGCGTGATGTCCATGGGGATCACGCCGATGTAGTAGTTGATGACGCTGAGGGCGTACTGGTTGATGGCCATCGAGAGGTTTTTCCCCGACAGCTTTGACGCAGCCAGTAGCTCCGTTCTCCTGCATATCTCCTGTAGTATTATGTCGAACATTCCGTCGCTTGTAAGTGAGTTTGAAGTCTCTGTGACTCCCAAGTACTTGTACGTCTCCGGGCCTTCCATCTGCTTGGCGATGCTCACGCACGCCTCCGTGTTGGTTGCCGACTTGTCGCGGTTGATCCTGAGTCCTATGTCGTTGAAGAACTTCTCCACTTCTCGGCCCATTCCTCTCATCGTACTTTCCTCGTGGGCGAAGAACTTGAGGTCGTCAATATAGAGAAAGTGGTTTGTGGCGAAGACCCTGCCGCCAGGCACGCTTAGCTCCACCTTGGGGAAGATGCGAGTCAGGTGCCTGCTCAGCGGGTCCAAGCACAGCACGAAGAGAAGGGGCGATAGGCTGTCGCCTTGGAGAATGCCCCTCTCTACTTTCTTGTGCATGATTGTGTTCTTGTTCCACCGTATCTCTATATTCCACCTCTTGGTCGTCTGCTTGATGAAGTTTGATAACCACCCTGGTAGGTTAAGGTTGTCGATAACCCTCGCCAGGTACGCGTGGTCGATTGAGTCGTACGCCTTCATGACGTCGACCCACGTTGCAAGTAACTTCCCCTTGTGCTTCTCGTTGAGCGCGATGTTAGCTAACGCGTGCTCCTTTGCACCCTGTACGTTGCTCCTCGTGCCCATCTGGTTCTCGGACCGTAGTCCCCTGCCATCGACTTCTCGCTTAAGCGTCTCCGTTGCACAACGGGTAGTTAGCTTGTATAGGTTGGACATGCACGTGATAGGCCTGTACTGTGCGGCGGACTTTGGTTTCTTGTTCTTCGGTAGTAGGTACGTGATCCCACAGTAGAACCAGTCGTCCTGCACTTTGCCTTGCTGGCATGCCTCCTCTACTAGCCTATAAATGACTCTGTGAAGGGACGTGAGCCATTTAATGTAGTAGTTGTAGATCCCATCCGCACCGGGCGACTTCCAGTCTCGCAATTTCTTGACGATCGTGACGAATTCCTCGTATGTGGGAAAGCCTGCCATGTTCTCTGCCGGTGGTCTTTCGACCAGGTATCCTTCACCGTTGTGCGGTGCGTTTGGCTTCACCCACATTTGCGCCCAGTACTCTATCATCATCCCCTCGTTTATCGCCGACTCGTCCGCATTCTGCTGATTCTCCAGTGTCCTGTAGAAGTGTCCCGTGTAAAGCTCGAACATGCGGTTGTCGTTGTACAACTCCTTCTTGAACTTGGCGTTCTTGAGTTTGTCCTGCTCCTTTTGGAGCTCCTCTTGGGTCCTGCTGATCACGTATGACAGTTCCTGCGGCTTGTCCGCGATCATGTTGTACTTGTCCATTTGGCGATAAACGCGTTTCCTATCCTCCTTCTCCAGGGGAACCTTCTGCTTGTATTTCAGAAGTAATGCTCCTATCTCCTCCAGCTCCTTGATCCTCCTCTCAGCTGCCTCCTTCTTTCCCGAGGACGACGATGGTTTCGCGCTGTACTTGTCGTAGCAGTCCTGTGCCGTCTGATACAAGATGGCTAGCATGCCCATGTCAGTGACTGGGTTGTGCTTCACGTAGTTGTGGACCACTAGATCCAGCGACCTAATCGCCGAGAAGTCGAGGGAGTCCATGGTGTGTCTTTTGTTCTTTACTGTCCTAATAACACCAGGCTCCCTCAACCTCTGTGCCATGATCCGGTCGAAATCCTCCTGCAGGGCGTTGTATGAGTCGACGTCGTGCAGCGATGCTATTTCTCCAACGTCCGTCGGTTGGCTCCGCGCTGCTTTGGCGACTACCTGTCTTGCCATCTGCTCCACCTCCTTGTGGGTCTTGTGGAATTCGAAATGCTCGTTGGCATATTCCGCGAGGACCTTCCATCCTCCTCGTGGCATCCTCTGATACTTCGTCACTACTGCCTTGTAGACGTCCGGTACCCAATGACACCATGGTCCATCGATCTGACGCATGACACAGTGCAGGAACTGTAGCTTGGCATTTAGCCTCGCGTAATGCGGCGGCATTCGTGGCGTGTTCCCGGCCCGTTCAGCCTGCGGGGCGTGCCCTTCGGGTGCCCTCGGCAACGCAGCCGTCTCAGTGAGCGCCACCTCACTGGCGGTGCCCGGTGCTATACTGTTGTTTGATTCTCTCACAGGCCCGACTTGCTCAGGTTCCTCTTCGTCCACATCCATAAAGTCATCGGACGATATGGAATACACGGTCGGAGAGCGGCTGCCACCGTTTCCGACAGCCTCCCCTGCCGGTGGCTGCAGGGTAGACAGTGTCTGCACACACACGGGTGCGCGTTCCGCGGAACTCGGCCCGGCGTTGCAGACTGCGACAGGCGGCGTTTGAGCCGTGTTTCCTGTTTTTTTGGCCTTCCGGGTGTTACCCTTTTGGCCCTGGGGACCGCCGTTCCGCGCTTTGTTTCCAGCGCCCTGTACAGCCGGAGTGGTTCCGGGATGGTGTCGTTTCCGGCTTGCCTGCAGACTTGGCCGGCTTTCGCCGTGAAAGGTGCCACCTCACAAATAGTGGAACCAGAGTTGTGAACAATGGTAGGTGCGGGCGAGGATCGGGGAAATATTGGTTTACCAGGCAATGTGGCAGTCACATAACGCAACAGTATCAACGCGTCGATTTTGCGATATCTGGTGAGAGTAGCGGGATGTAGAATCTGCCGGCCATGGGGAATGATAATGTCGAACGATGCGGGAACCACGATGAAAGCCCCGTAGATATTGTTCGAAACATTTCAAGACCATTTGACCAGAATGACACGTACGAAGAGCATGACACACGTCGGCGTGACTCTGTATGGCACTGTATATACCAAGTGAGGTTACTCGTTGTAGGTCACTCGCAGATGTATGCGCTGAGTGGCTCCAAAAAACACGCGCTAACATGCCAATGGCATTGTGGCATAGCAATTAATATACAATGCAACTGTCCCTATTACACAAGTCCAATTATGCAGCGTTACGCGCTCTAAGTGTCCTACCCTGAGGTCTGTAGCTACATCGTACACGTCTTAGGCAATAGGGCTGTTATACTACCTTGACGCATCGTGTATGTCTTCTCATGACAATAACAAACCTATCGCTGGTCATCGTGTAGAACACATCAAAGGAAGTTCAGAACTTCGGCGACTACCTCCGCAAGTTGAGATTATTTACGCATTACGGCGGTACTGACACCGAAACTAATACTTTTCCCCGCACATAACGCACGTACATTTATACGCTCCTGTTTATTTAATGGCACTGGCAACTGAAAAAAACGGCAAAGTCGTGGAGTCATGGAGGCAACGTCGGGCGCGTCGACATGGGTGTTGAGGGTGCGCGCATGAAACAAAAGCGAAGGAACATCTAGGATGTTGACTTCATATTGTTATTAACGTAGTATATATGTATATGAATATGTATCGCAATTTGGGGGACTAGTAGGGCAACAAAGCCATTCCGAGCGTAGAAGCTACAGACTTCAGTGCAGGATGTGATAGCGAGCATGTTTACCGCTACTTAAATATATGTGGGAGTCTCATGTGGCGGATATTGTCTATATTCGTGTGCCAGATATGGTTTAACGTGCGCCACGTCACATTGTTGGCATAGGTGCGTAGCAACTACAGCTGCAAAAGGCAGAGGTTTGAAATGTAGTATAATTATCGCAGCCTAAATGCAGTTACGATTTCGCAACGTTGAACACAGGTAGCAACTGCAGTGCCCTTATGGAGTAACTAATGTGAACAAGACTCGAAAATGGCGGCCAAACAACAGTCAGCGAAAGATTGTAATCCTATGCTCGCACGCGTTGCAGCTTTTTTGAAGGGGCATAGTCTTACGCAACCGTTGGAAGTTTGCTTGCTAGGTTCTTCGTTTGCCATGCAGAGATTTGGATACAGTCCCGATGCCGTTTCAACCTTTGTCGGAACGTGTCACACGGCAATAGAAATCTTTTATCTTTTTTCGGCGCTGGGCACCTTTGGAATACTTACCGTGCTTCGGTCCATATGTAAACTGCCAGCGGACACCTACGCAGCATATGGGTGCGTTTGTTCTGCATGGGTCATCGTTGTTGTCAATGTATTCCTGCTAAAGTCGTTCGCTCTAGGAAAGGGTAATGCAACTATCACATTATACTTCTGGATGCTAATTGCCGCCAATAGTGTTGCAGGAATTGACGATATGTTCATGTTGACGGTTGCTCCCGATGACGTCTCGTCATACGATCTGGGCATATCGTTTACCGGCATTGTAGTCGGTCTTTTCCATTGGTGGGTGCCTATAACACTTAAGAACCGCAATATGGATGTAAACTATTGGCTTATATTTTACCAACTCCTTGCGATATTGACCCTTTCCTTGTGTACTGCAGTAGTTTGGACATGGTACACCTTTAAAGGAGGGTTGCTAGAAGCAATCGAGGAAAAGGATAAGTCGAAAAGTGCTGATGCCGGAAAAAAGGAGTCCGAAATGGATCAAACTTTTTTGCAGGCTTACTGGGCGACGTTCCCCATGACTTTTATGAGTTCTATAGGTTTTGGTTCTATATACGTCATATATCCTCTTATATCGCCGTTCGAAATGGTGGGATTCGAAGACCAGCATCCAATACAAACTGCTTGCCTCGTTGTACACGCGGTGTCTGGCATCTTAGTATGGATTCTAGACAAGTACTGCAGACTAGGTGAGAAGTGGGACAAGGAGTTAAAGTATTACCATTTCATATGGCTTCTCGCCGTTCCATTTTTCGGTATTGGAATCATGTTTATACGCATCATGCATTATCCGAAGTCACTTATCGCGAGAGCCGTGCACATGAAACCTGTGGTTGTAGGGTTTCTCACTGTAATATTTTATTTTTCGGGGCGTTTCTTCATAGCAGCTGCGTATGCTGCAATCGATGGAAACGCTAAAGCGGCTAATTTCACACAATATGATTGCGAAAACGCTAGTTCTTCAGCATCCAGTGGTAGTCAAGCTTCAAGTTCGGCACCTGCCGCAAATGGCAAAAAATCTGACCATGCGTCAACCATCTCGAGCATGAACCTGGCGCTCAATTTACTGGTTCTCAACATTGTCAAGTACATATCGGAAGGCTATATCGAACATTTCAGGGAATCAAGGGAAGAGTTCGAATATGGTGAGCCGTGGCCCACTGAGGGAATGGGGGAGCGCGAAGCATTCTTCTACTGGCTTAAGGAGGGCGCTGTCCTGGGATTCAAGAATTTCAGGAAACTGGCCGTTCAGAATATCAAAGCAAAACTCGCACCGTACACCCAAACATAACGGCTAATGCAACCTGATACACGCTGCATTCGACGAGCGGACACCCTTTGCTTGTATTTCAGTTGTTGTACTTTCTACAAGTGGCTTCGCTTTTCACGATTACAACGTAGCCACTTCATCGCACCACTCATTTTAAACGTTAACGTAGGTTCGCGAAATGCGATCTGCTAATTTTTAATATTAGTTTTACAATGGTGGAACGTGGTGCTTATTATTCAGCCTTGCGTAAGCTGGGTACATGTAAGATAAATTGCAAAATGTTTAATTTCGCGGCTCTGATTATGCGGTGTATATGGCTGTTTTGTGGGATTTGGAGATCCATAAGGCGGTCATTGCATATGCACTGTTTCCTTCCTATATTGGTGCGCCTTCTGAATAAATTACATTTGGTCACGGATTCATGCTTTGGCGTTTTTTGGCCAATTTTGTGATGTTTCAGTGTTACTCCACTACATTAATGTGCTTATCGTTTGTATAAATGTATGTGAACCATATTTTTTGCCGTGACATTCATATCAACAGGCATTGGAATTGTCTTGTATTAACTTTATCCGGTATACACAACGCTACCTCTACTAGCCAAGCTGTTGTTAAGTTGCCGAGCGCCTAGACATGCCACTGTGGGGTGAAGTGGGGTTGCCATGTTGGTGATGTCTACAGTGCGGCCCACTGACGCCACGTTTCCACACCGTTTCGCAGCCGTCACGTTAGACTTGTCACCTTTGGTGCTCACTGCTTATTCACGAGCAAAATAAACACCACAACATACCATACAGCTAGCAGACAGATGAACAAAACCCTCAAGTTATGAGACGCATTAACCGGTAGCCTATGTGATCAACATCCGGCCTTCGCATACTACTGTAGTCATTGGGGAGCACCGTCACATATAAAAAGTGTTTTACAGCTCAACATCCCAAAAAACAATCGTTTTAATGAGTTGAATACATTAGACAGTGGGTTTGGAGGTAGGTTAGGCGGCGGGGGTTTTGCTTTCGGTAGCAATTGCCAGAGATTCGTAGTGGGATTTGACTTTGCAATCCGCGACGCAGGTTTTTTCGTGGCAACGTGATCCAGCAGATGTAAAGTTTGCGCAGCATTCCTTGTATAACTGCTCAAGCAACTTGTATAATGTCTCAGTAAGATACACTATCCACGATAGATACTTGTCTGCGTTCCCCTTTGAAAACACCGTCCATGTGTTCATGCCAAAAGGTTGCAAGTACCGGCCGCAGTTGGTGACCGAGATGTTGTCACCGCCACAAACAAGACTTAACAAGTCACGATTTTTGTTATGCTCCGAATGATTACGATCGAACAGAAGTGATACGTTCATATCTGTGTATCGTTCTCCGAAATAAGCTTTGGTGACTGCATCATCAAATGCATCCTCCCTGTGCGCCTTGTCGTCGTCCTTGCCTTGTCCTTTAATCTGCCACCCATACAGGAAATTATAGTAAAAGGCAAACATGTCACCTAATGTCTTAGGCGGCGTACTTAATAAGCACGTCAAATATTTACACAATTGGCTAAGAGGGCTACCCGCGTTTCCACAGAATCTTTCGAGAGCGTTCCCAATGTGCTCGCCTTGCTTAGTATGCGATGCAACGTTGCTAATGTTACCAAAGCCTAGTGGCGTTTTGCACGAAATTCCGGCGTGATTGCTCACCGAACATTTTACGCCGCAGCCAACTTTTGTAAGTTGATGTGGAAGGAACCCTTGTAAGCCGTCTTCCAAAAACGACTGCAAGGGTGACTTGATACCGCACTTAGGGTGCTGGTCACAGGTTTGCCTAGCGATTTGGTTAGCATTTTGGTTACTCTCTTGGTCAGCCCTTTGGGGACATGCTTGGTTAGCACATTGCTTATCGTTGCACCGCCAGTCAGATCCACCGACGTACCTACCATACCAGCAGTCGCGCCAACTGTTCGCGGCCTCGGTGCTTTGACACTGCGTCAATAAAAAGCATAATTGCTCATGCACTCGATGTGATACGTCTACGAGCATATCGAAGCATGATGCAGCGTGACTCGGATATTCCAGTTTTTCCGCGTTCGTGCGGAAGTCAACAGCTTAACGTCCACCAGCGTGACCGTGGCCGAGGAATGCAAGCAATACTTCATGAGAGTACAAAGTAACGTCTGTCAATATTCTGCCTGCTAAGTTTACGTACGTAAAATCTGTGGTAGCGAGAAGCTTCATTTTGTCGCGATGAATGTCCTTGTAATCCTTGTGCTTGTCTTCCTCCGGTTTGGGGAATGATTCCTTGAAGCACATGTAAAGTGGTCTAAGAACAGGATTATGCCGTATGCCGCAGAGCCATAGTAGCATCTGATATATGTTACACGGCTGCTTAGGTGATGAGATACGCTCCATGTGGCTAACTTCGTAGTATGTGCCAAGGTAGCCGACGAGGTTCCGAAGGACACTATATAACTTACTAGCAGACGGATCATACCGTTCGTCAGCGTCGTTAACAAGTCTAAATTTGTTTCCTTTGGGCGACATATTTCGTTCTTTTACGAGTAACTCAGTGTAAATCTGCTGACCTGTTAACTCCTTATTACGCAATTCACCGTTGTGGTTGTCCTTGTCATCGGACACCTCGAAGCCACGTCCCTTAAACCAAGCACCAAATGCGTTCTTATTTCTATGGCCACTATTCACATCATACATACAGATATGTTTAGTTTTGCACTGAACGTTATTCTTGCATAGTTTTCTCAATTGACTCAGATCATGATAGAGCGTCTCCAAAATCGTCAGGCAGACCTTGGCGCAGTTGCGGCCCTCAGGGGTTAAAACAGTTTCAGGGGTGGTGAGTTGTTTTGAATCAGCAGCAGGGTTTTTAGTACTAGACTGAGTAACTAAAGCCCCGTTGAAATGTTTACCCGAGTACCTGTTCACGTACGCGAGGCCGAGTTGCGCGGCGAAGTTGGAGAGGCCGCGCTTGAGGGGGGCGAGGAGGAGGGGGGCGAGGAGGGGGGAGGGAAGGTCACCAAACTTTTTGGGAGCAAAGTTGTCAAGGGCGTTTTGGAGGTCATTTAGGTTACTGTGGAAGGTGTGGTCGAAGTGGTGGACATTAAGATGACCAAAATTTGGTCGAGTTCGGTTAAGGTAATTTTTTTGGAGGCGATTTAGGCAAATTTTAGGGGTCGAAGAAATTGTGCAAAATTAGGTGAAAGGGCAGTCAGGGAGGTTAAGGGAGGTGGATAAAAAGGTGAGGGAAGTGATGGAGACTAAGATGACAAAAATTTGGTCAAGTTTGGATAAGGTAATTATTTGGAGGCGATTTAGGCAATTTTTAGGGGTCGAAGAAATTTCGCAAAATTAGGTGACGGGGCAGTCGGGGAGGTTAAGGGAGGTAATGAAGTGGACTGTAAGTGTAATTAAAGAAGCGATGTAGAGTGGATAAGGGGCGATGTAGAGTGGATAAGGGGCGATGTAGAGTGGATAAAGGGGCGATGTGGAGTGGGTTAAGGGGCGATGTGGAGTGGGTTAAGGGGCGATGTAGAGTGGGTTAAGGGGCGATGTAGAGTGGGTTAGGGAGCGATGTAGAGTGGGTTAGGGAGCGATGTAGAGTAGGTTAGGGAGCGATGTAGAGTGGATAAAGGGGCGATGTAGAGTGGGTAAAGGGGCGATGTAGAGTGGGTTAAGGGACGATGTAGAGTGGGTTAGGGAGCGATGTAGAGTGGGTTAGGGAGCGATGTAGAGTGGGTTAGGGAGCGATGTAGAGTGGATAAAGGAGCGATGTAGAGTGGATAAAGGAGCGATGTAGAGTGGGTTAGGGAGCGATGTAGAGTGGATTAGGGAGCGATGTAGAGTGGTTAAAGGGGCGATGTAGGGTGGGTTAGGGAGCGATGTGGAGTGGGTTAGGGAGCGATGTGGAGTGGATAAAGGGGCGGTGTGAAGTGGATTAGGGAGCGATGTAGAGTGGATAAGGGGCGATGTAGAGTGGATAAGGGGCGATGTAGAGTGGATAAGGGAGCGATGTAGAGTGGGTTAGGGAGCGATGTAGAGTGGGTTAGGGAGCGATGTAGAGTAGGTTAGGGAGCGATGTAGAGTGGATAAAGGGGCGATGTAGAGTGGGTAAAGGGGCGATGTAGAGTGGGTTAAGGGACGATGTAGACTGGATAAAGGGGCGATGTGGAGTGGGTTAAGGGGCGATGTGGAGTGGGTTAAGGGGCGATGTAGAGTGGATGATAATCACCACTCTGGTCAGCTGCTTGCTCACCACTGTCATCGCTGCCGTGACCAAGACATCGCTGCCGTGACCAAGACATCGCTGCCGTGACCATGTCATCGCTGCCGTGACCCTTAACTTGGTCAGGTGGTTGGTCACCTCGCTGCTCATGTCATTGATCATCAACGCAATGATTACGCTGTCGATAACATTAGATGTCAGTTGCCAGTTGGGTGATCAGTGGGATTTGGATTAACAACGTTTGCGCTAACAAATTATGGACTTTAGCTGTAGAACGCGATGCAGAAGGGTATCTTGCGGACTAGGAAATCGCGGATGTTGCGGCCCACCGGGAAGCGGAAGATGCACAGGTCGAGCAGGATGATGGCGACGATGATGGCAACTATGACGGCGGCGATGGCTTGGGGAGAAGGGGGGATGATCACCTTACTGCTCATTTGATTGGCCATCAACGCAATCATTACTGTCTAGACATTATATGTCAGTCACCAGTCAGGTTATTGCGATTAGCTGCGCAGTAGATACCGCACCCTGTGGAACGGCCGGATGCGGAAGTAGATCATGACGCAGATGACGACGATGATTAGGGCGACGGGGACGATGATGATGGGAAGGACGGCGGGGGAAGTGTAGGCCGAAAATGAACGCTGTGCACTGGTGGAAGCGTAGGCAGTTCCTGGGCGTTTTTTTTTACAGCACTCACATTGACACGTGTCCAGCTTGTCCTTACATTGTTTGTCACATACTGATGTATCACACTCGTGTCTTTTTTGACCTTTTTTGAGCTGTACGTAGTCCTGCATACAAGCAAAGCATTTGCTTGGATCATTACATTTTGTACAACACCAGAAACAGCACTTACAATTGAACGTTACACAGCTTCCACCTGGACACTCGCATTGTGCCATCTTCCCCTTCCCGCTCCCCTCCCAGTCCCCTCAATCTGCAAGCATGTCAATCACCTAGCAACGCACTCACCAACTGCAACACTACCACTGCCGCTCCCAGTCCCCTCAGCCTGCAAACATATCAATCACCTAAGCAGCACTCACCAACTGCAACACGTAACACTGCCACTGCCACTCCCCTCAACCTGCAAACATCAATCACTCAAGCAGCACTCACCAACTGCAACACGTAACACTGCCACTGCCACTCCCCTCAACCTGCAAACATCAATCACCTAGCAACGCACTCACCAACTGCAACATACATCAATCACCTCACCAAGGCACTCACCCCTGTATCCCCCCAGCCCAGGCCGCCGACACCCACGCTGCCCGGGATACCACAGATGCCCTGACGCGACGCATGTGATCGGCACCAACTGTCACTCTATATTATTCACTATTCGCAACGCCATAAGAATTGCATCGACCCGTGCGCTCAACTGCCACAGTGCAGCAGCACCGTCCTACGAGCCGCGGTATAGACGCCATACTGGCGGAGCGTGTCGGCTACGTGCCTAAATGTGTTACTAACGATCGCTACATTGTTCCCTATAAATGCCATTTAACCAGGCCAAGCCGATTACGCCACCCTGCCAGTGACTCGCAACACACGACTTTGGTCACCCGCCGCGGCCCTCACGACCGCCTACCTTAGCAACCAATCACCCAGCCTCACGTGACACTGACTCAATGGGCAACGCAGATACCTCTCACAGTCAACGCCTAACTCAACGCAACAGGCAATCAACGTGCTACAACACCTACCAAATTACGGTTCATCCGCCAGCTTATCACTTTGCCTGGTTGCTTGCTCAGCGCTTTGCCTGGTTGCTAGGTCAACACTTTGCCTGGGTGCTAGCTTTTCACGTTGCCTGGTTGCTAGCTTTTCACTTTGCCTGGGTGCCAGCTTAGCACGTTGCCTGGGTGCTAGGTTAACACTTTACCTGGTTGCTAGGTTAGCACTTAGCCTGGTTGCTAGGTTACCACTTAGCCTGGTTGCTAGGTTACCACTTAGCTTGTGTGCTTGCTTATCACTTTGCTTGTGTGCTAGGTTAGCACTTTGCCTGGGTCCTAGCTTAGCACGTTGCTTCGTCGTTCAGTCATAACCTAATTTAGGGGCTATCTAGTTCACAGGTTGCCGCTAGAGTAATTCGAGACATTAGACTACGTTTGTTATTTAGGTGAGTAGGTGATTTGCTAAGTGAGTTGTGTTAATTACAAATGTGACGATGATCACGGCTGTAGATACGATATCTTGGCAAGCCTTCCGACTTGCGCTGCAGCCAACAGCGACTGCGCCGTTATCCTGTGCGACGACGGTATCCTCAGGTGCGAGCGTATGTGGAGCACATCCAGTCTGCCAACCATGACAATAATGAGATAGAAGAATGAGGCGGACCAAAGAGCGACGGTGGTCCAGAAGAATTTCTCCCTGATTTGCCACAAGAATTTGGGGATGTATTCGTGGACTAATCGCGCCAGTACAGAACTGTCGGAGCATACTTTTTCTAATGCTTTGCAGAAATCTTGGCACGTACGTTTCGTTTTTTCAGCGTGGTCAGTGAGTGCGGATGGACTTCCGAAGGTGAAACCTGCGGCGTATAATGTTGCGTGGGTATTGCGACATTGGACAATGGAAGTGCACAATTTTCCGTGTCTGATATTAGCTATAAATTTCCCCGACTCTTGTCCGGGGGTGGGAGTGTTATGTTTATAACAGTAATTAACTTGGCAATCCCTGACACAACTTCTGTCGTGACATCGCGACCCGGGCTTATTGCAGTTCTTGCAACACTCATCGTATAGTTTTTTGAGTAAATCGTAGAATGTCTCCGTCATGTATACCACCCACGATAAATAGGCACCGCCATTATTCTTCGAGAAATATACCCGCATATCATTGCTTAGCGACTGCAAATATGGTCCGCAGGGAACAGTTGCCCGCGTGCTGCGATTACAGAAAAATAAGGTGAATAGATCACCGGTATAATTTTTGCCGTCATTGGAGACATGCTTTTTGTGATCACTGCTATTCTGTATAGATGCGACGTCCAACTCTGTCGTTGAATCCCCGAAGTTTGCTCTTTTAACGGCCGACTCGAAAGCCGGCTTTTTGTGCTCGTTATCTTTACTCCACTGGTCGAGGAACCTGTAGTAGAACGCAAACATGTCACCAAGAGTCTGAGGCGCCTGGCGTAATAGGCAGTTCAGCATACCACACAGCTTGGCAAGGTGTGTCTGCGAGCTGCAGAAATTGTGAAGCGCCTCCTTGAGATACTTGCCGTCCTTTGTATGCGAGGCGGCGATGCCAATATCGCTGAAACCCATTGGCGTGAGACACGGTTTACCAAAGTGGTTGGTCACCAAACATTTTACGCCGCAGCCAACCTTAGTAAGCTGGTGCGGGAGGAAGCCTTGTAACCCGTCTTCTAAGTAGGACTGCAAAGGTGATTTCACGCCGCACGTAGGGTGTTGGTCACACGTTTGGTCGGCTGCTTGCTTTCCGTTTTGGTCAGCGGTTTGGCCAGCTGTTTGCTCACCAATTTGCTCGGTCTTTTGGGGACATGATAGGTTGCCACATTGTTCTTCGTTGCACGTCCATGCTGATCCACCGACGTGACGACCGTAATAGCAGTCTTCCCAACCGCCCCTAGTGCGGCCATTGTAGCACTGCTTGTACAGGAAATACAATTGGAAATAGACTCTATTCAACACGTCAACCAGCATATCGAAGCACGCGCTAGGACTGCTAGGGTAAATGAAATTGTCCTCGTTGGTGAAAAAGTCAGCGGCATACCGTCCACCTGCGTGACCATGACCTACGATGGCAATCAACGTGTCGTGGGAGTATAGACAAGCATTTGCGATTTTGTTTTTTACGTCGTCATATTTAATGTTTGTCGTAGCGGAAAGTTGCAATTCACCAACGGGAATTTCGTCATACTTTTTATCCTTATACCCGTCGGGTTTGCTGAACAATTCTTTAGCGTAGTCACACACCTTACCGAACATTGGATTGAACACCAGCCCCGGAAGCCATTGCATCATCTGGTATATTGTCGTCGGAGATATGGGATTGGGACGGTAAGTGAGATGGCAGACTTTGTAATAATCACGGAGCATGAAGCGGTAAAGGAAGGAGAGAACGTTACTGAGTTTTACTTCTTCACCATCTAGGATTTTATACGATTTCAAAACGTCCTTGATTGTTGACTCAACGCCTTTAATTTCATTATCACATAGCTCCGTGATTTTTGTTCCTTTCAATCCTTCCGAATTGCGCAACTCCCCGTCCTGAGTATTCTTATCTTTCGGTACCTTGTAACCACGACGCTGGAACCAGTGACCAAGTGGGTTGCCATTGGCTTTATACTGCTTATCTACGTCATACAAACATATGTTGTCATTTTTCCACTTACCTTTGTTGTCTTCACACTTCTCGTAGAGGTCATACAAATTTGTACGTAATGTTTTCAAAATTGTCAAAAAAATCTTAGCACAATTTTTTCCATCATCTGTCATCAGTTTTGTGTTAAAACCGAAAAATGTAACGTTTTCTGACCCATCATACCCGTTCACATACACCCTCCCCAGCTCCTTGACAAACCCATCCAGCCCCGCTCTGACCGCATCGAGCAGCTCCGGGTGCCGGGGGTTCGCGAAGTGGGAGGGGGATAGGAGGTGGAGGGAGGAGGAGAGGGTGGTGAGTAAATCAACGAAAGTTTTATCGTAATTATACTTTTTAGTGCTATTTGAGGCACTTAAATGAGTAAGTAATTTGTCGAAGTCATCTTTGATTTTGGTTAGCTTGCTGGCTGGGTTGGTGGGCGGGGGGGAGGTTGGAGGTTTGACTTGATCCTTGATATAGGTGTCAACGTTTTTATAGTAGTCGTGGAATTTGGTAGATAATTGCGTGAAATGCCCTTTCGTAAACGGAGTTGAAAGAGGTAGATCCTTCTTAATATTGTCAAGGAGTTCCGTTGTGGATGTCGGAAATGTAGGACTGTCAGAGGAGATAATTGTGACTTTCATACCGTTTACAGCCTTCAGAAGACCTTTAATTCCGGTCCTTTTGTCTTTGTCTATGATCCCCTCGATAACCTTCATCTGCTCCTCCACCACCCCCTTGAGCGCGTGGAGGTCGGCCTTTTTCTGCTCGGCGAAGAGCGTGCGGACGGCGGCGGTGAGGGTGGAGAAGGCGGAGGAGATGGTTGCTTGGCATTTAGCAACGGCCTGTTTCAACGCATTGTTGATGCTATCGATGGAGCTTTGTATGTCCGTTTCAGCTAGTGTTACGTTGACATCCACATTATCAAGCAGCTTGTGTAGTAAATCGATATTGCTTTCTAATGCCATCATTTTCGTAAGCGCCGTTCTTCTCCTTTCCTCTACTTGTTCGGGGATCTCTTCGAGATACTTGATGATGCGTGCGATCTCCTTAGTGTCCGCGTCACCATTTGTAGGTATATTGCAGATTCTGCGATGCAGATCAGCAAGTTTGGCTTGAATATTCATTAGCCCTTTCACACTTACAGCCGGGAGTGGTGGCAAATATTTCGCAAGAAGTTTCACATCGTCATTGTTAAGCGTCATCATGGTTTTCAAATCGGCTAGGTAATCATTCACAGTCTGCTTGGTCTTGGTAGGTTCTTCTTTAACCATCGTAGATATGCTCACAAGCTGACTTTCAATATTCCCTACCGCTTCGGTGATTTGAGCATTATTGGTGTCGATTGCGGATACGACAGCATCAACGGTTGTATCTACAGTTTTAATCGCCGTAATTTCCCGCGCTGCCTGTATCTGCCTGTTCAATTCGTCTACGCCTTTTTGAGCCGCCTGCTGCAAAAGTGTGCCTAGATTTGTTTTAAATGTGTCTGCAATAGCTTTGGTACTAAAAGCGCCTTTGAGATCTTTCAGGATATCATGAGACGAAAACTCAGATGGAAGTTCCCCCCAATGCACCATAGCCTGCTTGAAATGACTAAGAGTGATTTCCAAATTATATAATGCATCATTTATATTATTATGAGCTTTCGAATTGGCCTGTTGCAGCACGCCTCCTAATATCTTCAACTCCGTTCCCAGATTACCATTTTGCAAAGCTCCAACCAATTTTGTAACACCTGGTCTCAAATTACCCGACCAGCTGGCACTTGCTGCTGCGTCAGTAAATGTTGCCGACAACTCCTTCATATACCCCTCAACATTACTTGTAATCGAGCTTGTAAGTGCAACGATTTGACCATTAACATTCCATTCAACGGCGCCATTATTAAAATCATCAAGTCCTTTCGGCACCTTCTCCTTAACGTCGGTATGAAGCGTTCCAAGTTGCTTAAACGCAGCCTCAGCTTTCTGAGCAACTTGCTGAAGCTTATTATTTGCACCCTGATAGGCATCGTTTAGCTCCGTCGCTTTCAACTTGACACGATGCAACGGTGTTTTCAAATCGTTATTCGACGTTATATTTAGCTTCTCAACAACATCTTCACATGTTCTCATAGCGTTTTCCAAAACATTTCCAGCGGCCACCTTCCACTCTGCTAACTCCACATTGCTGCTGCCAATTTCAATACCAATATTGCTCACTTTCTTTTTTATTTGGCCAAATAGTTCGTTGAGCTTGCATTTTCTTTCCGGGCCAGACTTTTTTGTGATATCGTTCAGTGCAATTGTGACCTCTTTAAAAAGTCTGTCAATCTCATTGTTGTACGTTCCTTTGTATTCTGAAATCAATTTATTAGCTTCTACCTTGGCTTCTTTCACAACGTTTTTGAGACGGGCAAACTTTTCATCCTTCATTTCGGTTAAAGCAGTCAAATTTTCTCGTAGATTTCTAAATTCCTGAGCCATCCTATTTTCAATGCTTCTCCGTTGACGGAGTAACTCCTCATCGACAGCCTTCAGCTCCTCCGCCAATTTCTTGTTTCTCGCCGACTCTTCCAACAATTTAACCGCATCTTTTATTGCCGTTACCGGCGTCTCTAACTTTCTTATTAGTTGTGAATCTAATTTATCTTGCGCCTTTTCAGCCACATCAGCGTGTCCGAGATACAACTCTAATATATGTTTCCATGCCTTATGCTGGTCTCTGAGTGTTTTATTTTTTTGCTCTTGAAACTTTTGTTCGACATTATTAATGTCATTTCTTATAAGTATCAACGGCGTTTTTACATCTTCGCATTTTTGATTAACACTCTTTCCATACCCCTCCAACCACTCCTTCACCGCGCGGACAGACGCCGCAAGCCCAGCACGCCCGGAGCCAATATTTTTAGTTAAGGTGTCTAGTACTTCATTAAGCTTTTTAGTCATGTAATTATCATAAGTTGTCACTTCATTTTCGTTTTTCACCGCACCAAGCACACCACTCAAAAATCCCATCACCGCATCGCACAGCCTGTCCAGGTCAGAGTACACAATCCCAGTGCCGTCGTAGCCTTTGGACTCAGAGTTGAAGCCGAGGAAGGTTTCGAGGCCGGTGCAGAGGTTAGTAAGGATGTTGATAGGGTTATTAGTTGAGGTAATTTTTAGGTTTAAAATTTTGTCAAATTTCTTGTCAAGCTCCCTAGGCGGCACATGGTCAGGGCAGTGGCAAGAGGTGAAGGAAGGGAAGTGAAGGGTGACAAGGCACAAGTTATTAGGATGGTTTATAGAGGTCATAGCGGTAATATGGCAAGGTGATTCGAGGGTTGTAGAGTGGACAAGGGGCGATGTAGAGTGGGTAAAGGAGCGATGTGGAGTGGGTTAGGGAGCGATGTAGAGTGGATAAAGGGGCGATGTGGAGTGGGTAAAGGGGCGATGTAGAGTGGATAGAGGAGCGATGTAGAGTGGGTTAAGGAGCGATGTGGAGTGGGTTAGGGAGCGATGTAGAGTGGATAGAGGAGCGATGTAGAGTGGGTTAAGGGGCGATGTAAGGTGGGTTAAGGGGCGATGTAGAGTGGATAAAGGGGCGATGTAGAGGAGGTTAAGGGGCGATGTAGAGTGGGTTAGGGAGCGATGTAGAGTGGATTAAGGGGCGATGTAGAGTGGATAAAGGAACGATGTGGAGTGGGTTAGGGAGCGATGTAGAGTGGATTAAGGAGCGATGTGGAGTGGATGAAGGGGCGATGTAGAGTGGATAAAGGAACAATGTGGAGTGGGTTAGGGAGCGATGTAGAGTGGATTAAGGAGCGATGTAGAGTGGATGAAGGGGCGATGTAGAGTGGATAAGGAGCGATGTAGAGTGGATAATAATCACCACTTGTGACCATGTCGTCGCTGCCGTAACCATGTCATCGCTGCCGTGACCATGTCATCGCTGCCGTGACCATGTCATCGCTGCCGTGTCCATGTCATCGCTGCCGTAACCTTAACTTGGTCAG